>NW_028258384.1:21899696-22202727 GCF_053883595.1 Heterocephalus glaber | reverse complement strand
TATTTAAAATAAGACTAACCTGGATCAAACCTAATTTGAAGTGGTGGAAAAAAAGACAAAACAGCAAAGAAAATTGTAACGAGTTAACTTTCAAAAGGACTTCAGAGGGCTTAAAGATTAAAATTCACAGCAAGATAAGACATATGAAGATAGAAAGTGAACAGATTCACACTAAAAAAAGTAGCTTGGGGAGATTAGAATATAAGTGTAAAAATTTGGCTCTAAAATTTGTGACACCAAAAACAGTAAAGGAAAGTTTATGCAATATATCCTTCTACCACTTAACCTTGAATCTACTGAGGTTGGCTTATAACTGTTCCATGAACACACCTATACATATTCTAGATACTAGTTTATGTGCCCATTCTGCTTTTTCTTACCCCTCTATTAAAAACAACTCTCAATTAAAGCCCAATTCAAGTCCCTTTAGCCTTTATTGATCTTTCTCTCCTCTAGACTCCAATAGTACAAAATTAGCTTCTGCCACACAATTCATTTTTTTAAATAATAGCCAGTTTTACACCATTCACTATCATTTCATGTACTCTCTTTCCAAGAGGACGTACTAGGATAGCAGACAATGTGTATCTTCTACCTTTTTACTTTCTCAATAGTAAACAGTCATGACATATATGCATGTTGGTTCTTTTTTGGAAAAAAAAAACGTTTCTGAGTATTTAAATACGTATATGTCATTTATTCCCATATAGGCATATTTGTATGGGACAATAAATAGTTTGCATACTATCTTTTCAATATATTTTTATATGAGTCTTACTGAAGTGGCTCTAGAGAATGGCTTTGTATTTTTAGGAGAATTGAGGGAAAAGAAAAATATACATGGTTAGATTGTGAAGTAGTACACAAAATGACATTTAGCAGACCTAAGAGCTCCAGTGTTGAGTACATAAAAACAGACAATGACTTGAAGTGTAAGATATTTCCTTTGAAGGCTCTCTTCTGATCAGCCTCATTACAATCTCCTTCGGAGATGCTCTATTTTATCCTATCCTAAACACTAGTTAGAAAATACAATGACTAAAAATATCAAAATTTCAAGACCATTGCAGAATCTGTACACAGTCCTTCTGAAATACTCTGTCTTTATTTAACTACCTTTTGAAAGATACTTCAATAGCAGATACTTTCCTACAGATTAAGACAAACTAAATGATTTTGAAAAATTCAATTTCTGTATCAAATTTTATACTACATAAATTCATTCTTTTCTTTTCTGCACTAATACAATAATGTGAAATTCTATTGAAATACAGGGTACATTCCATGATGACTCTGTGTAATGAATAGACTTATCCCACATCAGTATCACATTCCTGACAAAAGTGTTTAGAATTTTTCTTCCAGTCTTCTTTTTCCAGGATCTTTCTACAGCACATGCCATTGTTTTCCTTCCATGAAATTCTCTTTCCATTTGCATTATATTTCTTCATTTTGAAATCATTTCTTTGCCAAATATTTCTCTATTTCTAAACTACTATTCTTTTCTTTGTCCCTGTGTGTAATATTCAGGGTTTTAGTCTTTGTCTTTCCCCATTTTATTTTATATCCTCACCATGAACTACTTTCTATTGGTATACTCAACTACTTGCAAAACTTGAGCTACTCTACATTCTTTATAGCCATGGATCTCATCTGTATTTCCCCAGCTCTAGGTTAGTTTCAATCACCTTCTAATATTTCTCCTGAATTATTCCAAAGCTACTTCACATTCAAGATTCAAACTGAATTGATTTCCTTTTGTTTTCATTCCATTCTCTTCTTTTCATGTTTTCTTGTTTTCATTACTGGGACCATATTATGAGTTGAATTGTCTCCCCCTCAATTCATATGCTGCAGTCCTTAACTCCCAATATATAAGAAGGAGATGAAGATGAGGATAGGGATGAGGTTATTAGGGTGAGTGCTAAGCCCTTATAACTGACTGTCCTTATACTAAGGAAAAATTCAGAGATATACACACAATAAGAGAGAATGCCATGTGAAGATGAGGGAACAGATCTGGTTCTTTTACCAATCAAAGAATGCCAAATATTGCCAGAAAACTACCAGGAGCTAGGTGAGAAGCCTGGACTAAATCCTTTCCTTACACTTTCAGAGAAAATATGGCCAGCCTTACACCTTGATTCTGGACTTCTAGCCTTCTGAACTATAAGATAATAAATTTCAATTGTTTAAGTCACTCAGTTTATGGTACTTTGTTACAGCAGCTCTAGAAAAGTAATACAACTATCATAAACCAAGTCACAAAATAAATAATCATCCTAGACTCTTTTTATCCTAATATCCAGTTACTTAATATGTTCTGCTAGTTCTAACTTCTGAAATATCCTTAGATCTATTTTTCCTGCATCATCATCTCCATGCCACTGGCTTCATTCCCACTCAATGAACCTAGGAAATACTGTAATCATTCTACAAGGTACATCTGATCATGCCACTGACCGTTAAAGCCTGAAATGGTCCCTCATAATTCATTCAGGAGAGAAAAAAGAAAAGTCAAACTTCTTATTACACAAGGTGTATCACGACTATTTATCTTTCCAGCCTCTCATACCTAGGCCTAGGCAGTGGTGAACAGTTGGCTCTTCCTTGTATATATCATGTTCTCCTGTTGTCTCCATAAATTCTGTTTCCGTTCTCAGATCATGCTTCTCTCCTCTTTTCTTTTCCTACCTATTAAGATTCAGTTGGAGCCTTTATACCATGATGGTCCCTGTGCAACATGTCTTCTCTCACTTTACTGTGAGCTCTGTAAAGGCAGGAATTGCCATTTTTACCTGTTTTCTTGGTGCTTGAAATATATAGGCACTTAGCAAATGATTTTTAAATGACTACACAAATGAACACAGTTTTTGATTTATCCTCCAAAAAAGCAAAAATATTATACAATATTCATTGAATAAAGTTTATGTGTATATGAAAACTTTTCTTTAGGTAAGTGAATTCAGCTTAGATTGCCTTTTCTGGTGTATTTGTCTTCCATGGTGTTCAAGATATATTGAAAATCATTTAATTTTCCTGTGTGCTTTGAAGCTTCCAATATAAGAATTCTACTGGAGATTAGTTAGTTCAATGGTCATTATAGGGCAGAATTAAATTCATCTTTCCACTCTTCAGATCTTTAAATTTTTTTAGGTCTGTCAACTCCTCTTAGCTTGTAGGAGAATCAAAGGCAGTCAATTTGCTCTTACAGCCATATAGTGACAGAGGAGAAATGAAACACTGTGTTACTACAGAATGCCTAATTGCTACTTTCTACTTCAATAATCCAAATCATACCTGATACTATTTCATTTCATGAGGAGAAAGAGTTAGGTGTCCCTCATTTCTAGTAGGTTGTGTAGGATACCAAACCCTTCCTCCCCACCTCCCTCCAATTCAGTGAGTTTAGTCATCTCATACTGCCTCCAGAGGGCAAATGCTTGGGACAACCTTTATTATCTTTAAATGGTAAGAAAATCATTCCTAGAAACACACATCTCTCCTTTCTTCCTACCTGGGCAGGGAGAGGGCATATAAATATAGAGCCTGGTTAAAAATATTGCCAAAAAAATTCAGTGCTTTCTTGTGAAAACAGTAGCAAGTCCCTTTGGATCGGAGCACTGAAACTGTTCCATGAAACCTTTAATGTGGATTTGCTCAATGGGACTGTGTATACAGGTGTAGAACAATTATTAGATTTGATATATGAATGAGGTCAGGTTCCCCTTAGAGCTTGACTGCTTCAATGACCCCATTATTTTGCTTCCACTGTTCCCCGAACTGATCAACTTAATTATTCTAACAAAACATTTAGGACATGAATTTCTGATTTGTTTTAAACCATATGGGACATCTAAAAGTGTTTCACATAAAAAAAATCATGGTATAGAAGAAATGATTCTGAGAACATGTTAGAAGCTTAGAAGTAAAGCAGGGCCATGATCCACACTGGGCACACAGATACTGTACTTTCCTGGAGGGTCTCTTATGTATAGATGTCTCCTTGGTACCACTTAGTGATTGCACTCTTCCCTGGAATGCTCAAAAACAAAAAGCAATGATTTGAGTGTGAGTAGGGACACGGAGGAGCTTGAAGTTAAAGTCTGTGTTCCCTGCAATAATACATTCAGATCCTTAAAACAGCTAATTTTCAGAAGGACAAATGAAATGCTTTGCAGAGCAAGCCAATTATGGATATCATTTAGCAAGAAGAATAGAGAAAAGGAAAAGTCAGAAAATGAGACTAATGTTAAGATGATGTGTAAGGAGTATGATCTTTTATAGGTAGAAAAGTAAGGTCAAATTATATCTGTTAATAAAAAGCATTATCACCTTAGAAATACTGGATTTGGGTATTAACTGTGGCTGAAGTGTTGTATCAGCAATTGTATGTACAAGGTGAGAAAAGGATAGATCATTTTGAAAGAGAAATATTTTTTCCACTTTTAATTTTATTGGTACAATTTTGATTTACATAATGAACACAATCATTTATTCTGATAAGTCACGGTTGCTTCATAACCGGTATCCTTAAAAGTAACTCGATAATTATCCATTATTTTGGTTTATATTAATGACAATTTAAAAGTTGTATATTTACCTACAGGAAAAGAAGGCATTAAAATATTACTGATCCCTGACATTTCACAGATGCCAGTTTATCTCTCATCAGTGAAAGCATTTGTCCTTACAAATAATGAAACTGACATCAAAATGGATCCCCTGCCCATTGCCTCCTTTCACTAATGATATGTAATGGCTGCTGAGGCTGCAATAAATGCATTTGTGTCCAGTCATAATCCTATCATTTTACAATCCAATATGACTCCTTTGAAAAATAAATAAGAAGGGAAGTCACAGGAGAGAAACATGAGCTCCTGCTTCAAGGCATTCCTTGACACCAGCCTTCACTTTGTACTTCTGCTCAAAGTACCTTATTTGACAAAGCACATAGAAAATCAGAAGACAAGTCTCTTCACCTCCTCTCCAAAACTGTTTGACAGGAGTCAATAATGATGCTTTCACACAGCTACAATCTCACAATGTTAGGTGAAAGTATGAGGGGAAACTTTCTAGCTATTCCTTACAGTATTTTATTAAAGAAGGGTATAAAAATGCATTTGCCTCAGTGGGGCTATTCTCCTCCTCTAGTTCAATTCAATCCATTTTAACAGTTGCCAGTTTCAATAACAGAAGTTACAGGCTGCCTTGCACAGATGCTTTGCATGCCACATGAAAGTGATGGGAGCAAAAACAGAAAGAATTTTTTTTTAAAGCAGTCTCTCTTCTATAAAAGAATTTCTTTAATAATAGCTGCTGGGAAAAATTTCTCTGAGCCTGTGTCCTTCCCTTACTGTTTTATATAAAGTAGATACCACACTTTTCTTCCTAGGCTACATCTACTGACAGACTTTCAAAAGCAAACAACTTTTTCTCTTACATTGCCATAATCACCTACTGTTATTTTTAATGTATTCAGAACAAATGTTTTTCTTTTATAACAGTGACAATTCTTCCTGTATTCCCAATGTAAAATGATATATTTTAAATACTATAATCATAAAAGCAGCCTATCCATAATTACTATTTTTAGGTTAAATAAAATATCAACATTTTTTATTCATGCTTAGGTTAACACAATTCATCTGTTTGCAATATTTAGATGGAATTGAATGTTAATGAGAAAAATTTTTTTTAAAAGAACAGACTTTAAGACTAGTTCTTTCTTGAGGGTCTTGTGATCCTTACTACCCACTACCTTCATCACATAATCATAAAGAAAAAATCTCAGACTTGATGCTAGCTGGATGATCCTATTATTACTGGTTAGGTAGATATATCTGCACCCACTGTGACTTAATCTTGAACTTATACTAAGTGGTTATTTAGAATCAAAGCATGTTCATTTTTGTAAAATGTGCTCTGGTTACAAGAATTGACACAGCATAGTTTATGAGATTCTGGCACATTGAGATTGTCATTTGATTAATACAGAGGAAGTGGAGGGATTGAATCTGTCCTTGAATCTTGATACACAGAAACTACATACAAATTTGTCATATAAACTAACTTTGGTAGCAGTGATATCTATATTGGTAAAGGCCAATAATAAGTACACCTTTCATAGGCCATGTCTGAGGGTTTTCTTTTAGGAGCAATAGCTCAAAAAATATTAACAAATACATATATATATATATATATATATAAATACATAAAATACTTTCCTATAGAATTGTGAGAAACAGCTCTTCCTTTGATTTATATTGCACATTTTTAGACTCCATGGCTTTAAAACACGTTAAAAAGGAGGTGTGCTGACATTTTGCAACAAATGATTATTTTGGCTAAGCAGCTCCATCTTCTACAGCACTTGTTTTCATGCAGCATTACATTATGGACTCTGGGATTTTGTACAGTTTGTTCCTTCTTAGTTGGTCCTTTACCAGTGAAAAGCTTATCTTTTATTAGTGAAAATTTTATCCTTTCACTACAGTGAAAGCTAGTCACTACTTCATCATAAATCTGAAGACTGATTAGCCCCATAGCTTCTCTTTTCTTGGGCTAAATGTTTTCAAATGCATTTATACTTCATTATAAATTAAGCAGAAAGGAGTACTGATAGCACATAAGGTCTCAGTTCATGCACATTAATAAAGTAAATTAATTTTAAAATATACTTGCATTTTTTGCAAAGAGCCTCATGAACTTGTATAATAGTTTGGAGATAACCAATGGAACACAAAATTTTAGAGCTGGAAGGAGATTTATGGATTATTTAATTGAAGTCCAACCCTTCATTTCATAGACAATGACACTAACTTCTAAAAACGAGAACTGACTTGTCATAAGTATTCTACATAACCAAGAGATGAAACTGAGAGGCTTAAAACAGGGAATGGGATATAAGCTAATGAACCATACCACCATAATTATTCTATCATTCACTTATTGGATAATTATAGGATTGAGCTTTGATAAACTATACATTTTTCAAGAAAGAGCAATAACATGACAGATCATGATCATGTGATACTCCCATATAATATTCACTTCACAGGATTAGGGAATAACACTGAGTTTAAAACTCCTATAATTTTATAATAGCATGATATTCAGTAATCTGATTCATTGGTAAGGATAAGTTCCATGGATCTTAAAATCTGCATTTTATTGGGCCTAAAGCATATGAATATCATGAACTGTCCACAAAGTCCTTAAGTACACATTTAAATAAAGATCTTTTCAGAACCAAATGTAATTGTGTAGGCAAGCATCTTGGTGAAATATACTTTGGGATGGGTGTCTATGGATATACATACATATGTATACACACAGACACATATATACAAAGGTGGACATGTATATATTTGATGTTTGGTCTCATACCTTCATGATAAGGTATTAGGCATACTTGAAATTGAAAAGTTAAAAACTTCTTGTAAATGCAAGTTATAAAGTCCAACTGTACTGCCCTCTGTGGTAATTTCATCAGGTTCCATATCGCTGATAGAGCTCAAAGCTGCTGGTATCACATTAATGTTCAGTGTCATTGCTTTTGTCAATCTATGTCCTTACCTTATTGTTATTTATGTACACTATGTGTTTTAGTATTTGAGACATTGTCTACAGGGTTATTCTCTGAGCTCAGTATTTTTAATTTAGGTTGATTGGTCATAAAATACAATTCACAGTTAACTGTCAGGTGAACGAGTTAAATGAGAGCTCTGTTTCATAAAGTCTCTGTTTCTAATTATCCTCTGGAATTTGAAAGAGTTGCATATCATCAACAGAGGTATTTAGAACTTGACTAGAAAGCAGCAGCTGTTTTGCATGTATTCTTTATGATATTTACTATTAGATATCTGTTTTAAAATGCCATTAAATGATACCCTTTTCACTTATTTCAATGCTATAATTCTCTTTTTTTTAAACAATTACCTTTTATTCAGCTTTCTTATTCTTGCATGCCACAGTGTGGCTAAAGCAAAAAGAGATGGATGTTTCTACATACATGGTTTGTATGAGAATCGTTACATTATAGCCACACTTCCCATTTCTAAAATACTTCCCCACCTTCCCTTTACCTTTTGCTACACAAGACAGTTTCCAGTTAATTTTTCTATATGATTCATACTAGCAGCTCCTCCTGCTCTCACCTTAAAATACTGGTTATCATTTGGTACATATTTCCAATCTCCATAATATTCCAGAAGTCATTTACAAGCTTGCATAGCAGTCATCTCAAAATAGTCTTAATAATGTGATACATTTCATCAGAAAACTTTCACCTAGTTAATTAACCTTAATTGTTCCAATCACTCCTTCACACTTCCACTTATAGTCCTAATCACTTGTTATTTATCATTTTCCAAAACTTCCTTATTTGTATTATTCATGGTATCCTGTGACGATAATTTTCCAGTTGGTGGTCAGCATGTCAATATCATGTGCCTCTCTAAATAGAACTTCAAAAGTTTTATCAGCTCATAAATTTAATTGAAATCATTAAATTCCAGTTAAATTGCTTATATAATTTTAAATTGCTTTGTATCAAATTTTCCAAATGCCCTTATAAAGAAATTTTATAGCAACAATATAGGAAAGGAATGAGGAAAAGCAGCACATTTATTTTTTTTAAAATATCTCTTTTAACAAGAGGGAAAAAAGAGAAAAGTTATTGCAATCCAGCACGGACAATGTATCTAAAAATGCACCTTAAAATAAATAAATAAATAAAAATGCATCTTAATTTAATATAATTGCCTTATGTGTTTTATATGCTTTTTAGCCTGTTAGTCTGGCTGTTAATCTGCATGTATGATAAATTTATAAGAACTTATAAGATAAACGAATTTGATGGTGCCAAAAGGGGGGAGAGGGGAAGGAGGGGAAGGGGAAAAAGAATTAAGATGTATTGTGTACATGTACCAACTCTCCACTATGAATGTAGTCATTATGTACTGCAAACATGTACCAATAAAAATTAAAAAAATTAAAAACTTATAAAGAGGGAAAAAAGATCTTTGTTAAAAATATGCTGCTTTCTAAAAAATTATTTTTTGTGTTCTAAGTGACTATAACCTATAACTCAGAAAGAAACTTCTTTTTCTTGGGAATTAGACACTTTAAAGGTGCTCCAGCAGAAAGGAAAGACCACTATCCTGGACTCTGAAGACAACTGCCTACTGAACCAATGCTTAGTTTTGTTGTGTAAGAATAGAGAGAATAGGCTGAGTGTGTTGGCTCAAACCTGTAATCCCAGCACTCAAGAGGCTGAGGCAGGAGGACATCGTGAGATTGAGGCCACTCTGGTCTACACAGTGAGTTTAAGACCAGCTGGGAATACATAGCAAGACACTGTTTCAAAAAACTAAAAAACCAAAAACAACAACAACAACAACAAGATTTCAGACCTTGGATGGTTACTATCAAATGAAGTCCCTTCTGTAGAGTGCCAGACAACCATGTGTGGCACATAGTAGATATGTAGCTCATTCAGTGTGCTACCTGAATATAAATCTGAATCTTAGCTACACGTGTTTAATAAATGCATCTCAATGTTCTCTCTTCACCTCTTTTCCCCCCATAGGTAAATGGCCTTGTGTAACACGTCTGTAGATCCCTCAAACACAACTCAGTGGTAAAGGTCAAGAAAGAGCTACTGAGTACTGAGAGTAAGGGAGAGAGAACGAGGGAATAACAAGCATATATTTTGCTGTATTTATTTAGTAGGGGCAAATAATTTGTACTGTGAAAAATTTGAATTGTAAAATGCAGATTGCCAGGATTTATGAGGAAGAGATTTCCTGTTTTCTCATTATTATAATAAACGGTGATCAAAAATGCTTTGTCAGACTTATGGTAGATAAAGAAGGGAGCTACAATTTCAATTAAGTCTTTGATTTATAGATGATGTTGCAACATCACAAACAATGAACATCATATTCTACCATAATCTATTTTCAAATATATGTGTATTTGTTTTAGGGGTGTGATGGGGAACCACTTTTCATTCAATTCTTTTCAGATTCATATGCACTTAAATAACTGTTCAGAAAGAAAATGCAAGTGAACATTAAACTATTTACATTTCTTCAAATCCTCTTCCAATAGATGTCAACATATGCACATTATTACAGATATAATCAGTGTTTATATACTCTCTTGCGATCTAATTCTTTCACTTAACATTGTTTCATGTATATATTTCCATGAGTTGTCAAGCAATGGCATCACCATCAAACTGTTTCTCTAGAACTCCCAACACCTCATTTTGTGTTTAGAAATTACAACAGATAATGTTACTACCATACTGTCAGTTTCATTTGCATTTCTTTATTTTTTGGTAAAAAGTACATTTTTTCCATATGATGACCACTGTGTAGGTTTTTTACATATAAACTTTCTTTCTTCATTTTATTTCCTATGTGAACTGACTTGTGAAACATATTTGTAGGTCCCTCAAACAAATTATGCCCTATGTGAATGTGAGTAAATTTGTTGACAAGTTTGTTGTAAACTGTTGAGACAGGGGCTACAATTCTTTCTGCAAATGTTGTATACATAGCAGGTTTTCAATGCATTTTAAATAAACAATATTCTCCAAGGTCCAAACCTTTTGACAATGGCAGGAATTTTGTCTCCAACATATTTGGGTCATTCTAGCACTTGATACATATATGCAATAACTAAAAAGAGGAAACATGAATGATTTTAAAACATATAGTTGGATCTGTATTTCACGAAATTTTCTATTCCTATTTTCCTAAGTAAAAAGCATATCAGTTAACTGTTAGCTCCTCACCCAGAAAATGGAAGGTGTCTTATATTTGAATCCTCACAAACTCTTTAATTTTAAGGGATATTTTCTAAATTACTTTTAATATTAAAGTACTCTTTGTAAAATCTACAGTACCCTAGGACAACTTCAATTAATAAGAGTTTTACATGCTAATGGAGGTGATTTATAAGATTGGGGGTGGTTATAAATTTAACGCAGATCTAACAATTGTTGGTATGGTATAACAACATAGTACCAAGTCTTGATCATTGAAAACAAACCTTTGGAAGATCACTTAAAATTCTAGTGCAATAAATACCTAAATAGTGTATCACAAATATACAGATATAGTATGAATAAAAAAACTGATCTGTGTTATATAAATGGATATATATTGTGGGATAAAAGTGATAGTGATGCTATCGTATACTGAGTAAAGTACTGCATCTTATGTAACAACTTAGAAGGATGTAAATGCTGTATAAAACTGCTGGATGATTAAAAAATGGCTCTGGTGCTTCTAGAAACATTGATATCAGATGTAAGTGTGAAGAGTTTGAACAAAATTGTTATGAAAAATGGGATGGGGAGAGAAAAATCATAACATATCCATTAAGATATGATTATATGCCATATGCAACTTAAATATATCTGTATAACGAAATATCATGACTACATATCCCATTGCTTCAAATAGATTTCTAAAAATCTATTTATAGTCAAAATGGCCAAAAGCATTTAAAAAACATTTTTAGAACAATGGGAGCTTCCCCATCTATTATATTTGTTATAATCTTTTGCATCCAAGCTCAATAGCTTATGACAATAAGAAGAGCTGCCATTAACTTATCATTTACTTGATGCCAGGCAGTTTTTGAAATGTCTTACATAAGAGAAACCACCAACAGAGGTAAGAGACAACCTACAATCTGGGAAAAAATTTTTAGCAGCTGTACCTCAGACAAAGTACTACTATCTAGACTATATAAAGAACTGAAAAAAATCAGACCCCCCCAAATTCAAAGACCCAATTCAAAAATGGGCATCTGAAATGAACAGACATTTCTCAAAGAAGTAAAAGCAGCAAATAAACATAGAAGAAAATGTTCAACATCACTGGTCACTCGAGAGATGCAGATGAAAACAACACTGAGATTCCACCTCACCCCAGAAAGAATAGTTGCTGTCAAGAAATCAACCAATAACAAATGCTGGTAGGGCTGTGGGGAGAAAGGAACGCTTCTCCATTGTTGGTGGGAGTGCAGACTGGTGCAACCACTGTGGAAAACTGTACAGAGATACCTCAAAGAACTAGGGCTAGAGGTCCCATTTGACCAGCTATTCCCCTGCTGGGTATCTTCCCAAAAGAATTAAAAGAATCATATCTCAGCAATATATGTGCACCCATGTTTATAGTGGCACAGTTTGTAATAGCTAAAACTTGGAAACAGCCCAAATGCCCATCAACTAGAAACTGGATAAAGAGGATGTGTTTTTTTATAAAATGGAGTACTACTCAGCCATAAAGAACGAGAAACTAGAGACATTTACAGCTAAATGGATGCATATTGAGGAGATACTCTTAAGTGAAATAAATAGGACACACATGTGTAAATACCGAATAGTTTCTCTAGTGTGAGAAACTGAAAGTGTAAATAAGGATTAAAACAAATGATTGATAATTTGAAATAGAAAGAAAAGGTCCAAAGGGGTAGGGAAAGTAGGAGGGGAAGGGGAAAGGAAAGAAGGGAAATGAAAATTTATGAGAAAAGAAAAAAATGGAAACAAAGTTTACGTAAATAGGGAAGGGTGGAGGGGGTGAAGGGAGCACAGGTAATGGGGAAAAAATAAGAACCAAGATACATCACGTACAGGTACAAGCATCCAATGATAAATGTAAATGTATTGTATACCTAAAATGTACCAATGAAAGAATTTAAGCAAAAAAAAAGAGAAATGTCTTGCACATATTGCGTCAATAATTCTTCAAAAAGCCATTTTAATTGCTTCTAGGCCTTTTGGCCAAGATCAAGTGCAAAAAGCCATTTTATAAAAGAAGAGTGTCTCCAAGAATAAAAAGCTTGCTGAAAATACTGAATAGTATTTCCTTGTCTCCATCATTCATATCTACAATGTTTCAAGGATATTCCTTGTCGTAGTTTGAATATTTGTATCTTTCCAAAATTTATGTTGAGACTTAATTCTCATTGTGGTGAAATTAAGAGGTGGGGCCTCTGGGGAAGTGATTAAATTATAAGGGCTCAATTTTTATGAATGGAATTAATGCCCTTATAAAAGATTCTTCAGAGAGCTTCCTAGACCTTCCACTCCTGTCATGTGAAGACACCAGTGTTATTCCCTTTCACCATGTAAAGGTATAGGAAGAGGCACCATCTTAAAATCATAGAACAAGCCTTCATCAAGCATTGAATCTATCAGCACCTGATCTTGTTTTTTCAAGCCTCCAAAACTGTGAGCAACAAATTTCTGTTGTTTTTAAATTATCCATCCCAAAGAATTTTCTTATAGCAGTTAAAACAGACTAAAATACTCCTTAATGTTCACATGCTTAGGTTTAGTAAACAAATTTGCATTTATTCTATCCAGATTTTATGATTTCCTGTGCTCTGAAAATAGCTTCACTCAACCATTATATTTTCCAGCACAAGAGCCCTAATTATTTTACCCTTCCGTGAGAGAGTCTTTACAATTCCTAGTTTTAATTACAAATAACCTTCTCTAGCTTGATACAGCAGCAGCCTCTTTTTTTAAAAGGACAAGCAACCAGAATCACTTGCAGTATTTCCTCCAGTCTGGAGGATCCTAACCTGTACTAAGGAAGTAAAATGTTTTCTATTTGGATGCAGATCTCTTTCCTGATGCCAGCCAGCAGAATGTTGACCACTGGTGGTTATAGTATCTTCCTGAGCTATTTTTTTTTTTAATGGAAAGGGTTATCTGTCACTTCTAGATTCCTTTCAAGATTGAAACTGAGAAGTCAGAGCCTGCCATCCTGTGAATCCAGGCTAGCTTCATTTAGTTTCATTTTTCCTTAAATGCATTACCAGTCCATGCTGAAGCTATTCTGCCACTTCTCAGCCTACTCAGGAGCCTCAAGAGAGCTTCCTGCAGTGGATCCCTGGCTGGTTGGCATTTCACTTTCAGTGAACTCAAACAGCTGAATGTCAACTGCTAACTCTTCCTTCACTTTCCTTAACTTTTTTATAGGATAAACCACTTCCTAAAAATAATTTAAGTGATAATGTTTGGAATTGAAATATTAAGTGTAAAACTATCTTCCAATTTGAAAAAAGTATGCTCCATGCAATGACACTTTAAAAAAAATTCACCACTCCTCACAGAGATAGTGAAACGTAGATCACAGTATAAGCCCAGAATTAAATGTGCTATTGGCCTCTCCTATCTCTGAAAGCATAACCTGAAGAACTAATCTGTCAAATACCCTAAAATACATCTACTTTCATTGTCATCAATCCTTCTAATTGGTCACCCCCTCCCTAAATTGCATTGTACTTCTATATGCCTCTTGCATATTTAAAGTTTATCATTACTTCATTTTTAAAATGTTTATTTCCTACTCTAGGAAGCCTTATTAATTTTTATAATACTCCATTTTGAGCTAAATAAATTAGGTCTTCTCAGACATGCCTCAATTGTGTGTGGGCTTATTATGAATTTAAAAAATCAATTAGCAGAATTCCAATTTTTCTATGTGCATTGCAATAGAAAATGATGACAATAAGATTAAGTTCTGGTGTACTTATTTTATTATATGAAGGAAATATAATTCTAAGGATTGTTTTGCTAAACACAAACTTAATTTGCACAATCCAGCTATACTTATTTGGGGAGTGTCTGTGAATCTGACAACAAAATAATGTTGTCCATTCATCTATAGCCTAGACCAGTGGTGGTGAACCTATGGCACTTATGCTGCAGTGGGCTATTTGTTATTGAAAGCTCAAAGATTCACCATCACTGGCCTACACAAATACTAATTGCACAATGATAGACTTTCCTTAATATCTACCTAAGTTTTAAGTTAAGTCCTGAATACAGTTTGCTTCTGTCAATTAAAATTCTTGAATAATGTCTCAAACGCCACGTTACAAGTAGAAACAGTGTGGTATATTGGGAGCACTAAATTTGGATTCAGAAGCTTTAGGCTCAAATTCTGGCTCAGTCTCATTCAAGTCAGGGAATTAAACGTAAGTCAGCCTTTGTAATCCTCAGTCTCTTCATCAACAAAATGAAGAGAGTAACTGTATTTTACTATATTCACTCATTTCTCGTGAGGATCAAACACAATAATGGAAAATTAAGTCAGTTTATAAACAATACCTCACAAGGAAACTATAAAGTTTTCTTATACTTGATTAATTAATGACAATGCCTGTCTAAAGAGAGACTCTTTCAAATGGTTTAATTTTTATCTGTTCTCCTATTTTATACTAAGATGCTTTAAAAGTAATCATGGTTTTGTGGCTATATACATAGTAAAAATTGTCCATGCCACCATTATGATAAGCATCATAGAAACAGCCTGGTTGTTTTTATTTTGTCATTTTCATTTCAGTTCAGATTCTTCAGCACAAGTTACTCTGATGATTTAAAAACCAAAATATCAATTGACACTGTCATAATCTCGAAATGTTTCCAAGTCCAACAGGAAGTATTAGCAAATGTTAGGGTACCTCCAAGGCAAGGAAGATCCTCAAGAAAGATAATGGTTCAAGAGTGTAGTACTAAAAATACAACCAGGTGTTGATGAATGGCCTGCTCAATGCTTATAGGTCAAGCAGCACAAATTTAATGCCTAGGAAAGTAAAGTCAGTTGGCATTGTGATTGGTGATGATGAATGGGTACAGAATAATTTAAGAAAGATAAAGTCAACTAACATATTTCAAGAGGTGTCAAACTAGATATTTTCAACCATTTTCCTTCCTTTCTAATAAGTAATTACTTAGAAAAGTCAACAACTAAAAATACAGCCCAGGCAGCAGTCACCAGTAGACTACTATTGTTGAGCTGCGCTTAAAAGGCATCATGTTGGAAGATAAAGTTTATAGACTTTCAGAGAAGAAAAATTATGTCTGTACATTCATTAAGAATGGTACTATTTGCAAGGTCCCGAGTTTGATCCCCAGTACCAAAAAAAAAAAAAAAAAAAAAAAAAAAGAATGGTACTATTGGTATGTCTATCACTGGCAATTAAATTGTTGATTTTGCTTTTACAGCAGAACAAATGCATGCATCAAGAGAATATAGAAACCAGAAGAAAATGGATTTAGATGAATGATATTAAATCAAATGATATGCATCAAATATGACAGATGAACAGTGATAAACACTAAAGATGGAGGAAAAAACAACCACCAGTGACAAGTAAATATTCTGAAGAACAGGAAATTAAAAGATATTCCCAATCGTATGCTTCAAAGAACTATAGGAAATGCAGAGATACAGGGTGAGGTGTGAAAATCAGGCCTTTACATTGATAATATGAATATGTGGTGGTTAGTCTAATAAAATTCTTGTTCACATAATGGCCCATTCTAGGATATAAAGCATAACTGGAGCTGGAGCTGAAGGTTTCTCATGCGGCATCATCATGGTCTCAAAAAGAAAGTAAATCATTTGAAAAAGAGATAATCATTTAAATTTGATTTTTAATATGGTCAGAGCATTAAAATATTTACCCTCACAAGTAACTGGCTATTCATGTGCATATATGGTAGTAGCACTCTGAGGTTTTTACAAGTTAGACTATATGCTACTTGAGGGCTGGTTTTCTACATCTTTTTATGTCTTAACACCTAAAATAGGACCTGCCACAAAGCTTGTGGTCAATAAAAGTAGGTTAATTTAAACTTACATATACTTTTATGGGTCTTACAATCTCATGTATAAATAGAAAGATAATCAAATAGAAAATGAATGGATACAGATGCTAGAAATTTAGATGAAGGATGACAGGATGACACTTTTTAATGTATCTCTGGAACCTAATGCTATTCCTGAAGTATGGGTGATACCCAGAAAGGGCTGAGATACAGGGTGTCACAAAGAGAAAATGAAATTTTATCTAGGCTTTGAGAAATGGCTAAGATTTGAAGTTTGTTCCCAACAGTTCTTAACAGCAGTTTCTAAGCAATTACTTTGTTTTTAATCCATTCAATTTAACAGATACTTATCATGGCTACCATTTACATATAAACAAAAAGTGAGCATGTAAAATAAAAATATATTACCATAGTATGGACACTTTTAGCATTTTTTAAAAGTTTTGTGTGCTTATTATTTCTGGTAAAAAATGTGAGCTATGGTGACTCATGCTAAGGTTTTTTTTACTATCAGTCTCTTTTTTTCTTAGCTCAATTCAGCTGAAGATTTCCCTGATGAGGCAAGGTGAGTTATTTAAAATATTATTTTTTTTTATTTATCACTGTAAATTGGAATTGTCTCAGTGTGATATAGTAATAAATAAAGATATAATTTTGATGCTGAGTCTAATGTGAGAAAAGAGCCATTATCTATAACACCATTTTGACAATTTTGAATTTGAAAGAGCCTATTTTCATTAATCTCTTAGTAAGCAAATGCTATACATTTGAGCATACACATTTATTCTAAAGAAAGATCATTCTTGTCCTTTACCTATCTTGGTTAAATACAAAATTTTCTTTGGAGAAGCTTTCTCTGCATAAAAAAAACAAGTGTGTGGAAACCACTGCTGAAATCTCTTCCTTCAATTTGTTTCCAGAAATCTCCTTTATAAAACCCATATTTGATCATGGCCCTTTTCTGCTTAAAATTTGTCAGTAGATCCTATGATATATGTATAAATTCAAACTCCTTTGTACCAGAACCCTTCTTGGCTGCTGTCCAACTCCCCAGCCTCACCTCCCACTTTGGTTCTTCTATCCTAACCTCAAGCCACACAATTTTAGCTTCTTAGATTTCTGAGACTTTGGCATAGTCCTTATTTCTCCATCTTATGTCCAATACCTAGGGGCTGACTACTCTGTCCAGCTTCCTT
Organism: Heterocephalus glaber; assembly: GCF_053883595.1. Lineage (NCBI taxonomy): Eukaryota > Metazoa > Chordata > Mammalia > Rodentia > Bathyergidae > Heterocephalus > Heterocephalus glaber. The sequence continues at coordinate 22,184,883 of NW_028258384.1, read as the reverse complement.
CTTCCCTAAAAAAACAGTTTTAATCCTTTAAAATTCAGCTTAACTAGATATTCTTCCTTGGCAGCTTTCTTCCCTTTCCCACTAAACAATTGGTTCTTCCTTGCACTATTTCACTCAGTGCCCTGTATACACCATTGATATGATTCAACAAATTTTAAAGAGCTTTTGTTATTGTTTTCATCTTAGTCTCTTCAACTAGACTGTGAGTTATATGAGGACAGGGATAGGCCCTGTCATGTCTTTTAATCTACTACTTAGGATAGGATATGTTTCACAGGTGTTAAGTAATACCTACTTAATGAATAAATTACAAAGTGACTAATTCAGAATTCATCATAGTTGCCTAGCAACAAGTGTTGATGTTTACTCTTGTTTAGAGAACTTTTTCCCCAAAGATAAACTAAAATTAATAGTATAAATAAAATCATTCAGAGAATATTTAAAATAGTTAAGTGAACAAACTTTTCAAACCTCCAAGCATCAATTTCCATACAAACAATTGTTATGCTAATTACACTTTAACCATAATTGCTTATTAATACTGGATCCTTAAGAAGCTCTACTAGGCAATGGTTTAAAAGACTAAATTTTGCTAGTTTGCACTCCCATACATACAAGAGACAAATTTAAAAATTTTCTTAAAATATTCTGTAATTTTCTCAAAATAAAAATGAGCTTTCCGAATTTGCAAGATGCTTTATTAACTATTGATTCACTTCAGTTTATGAATTAAATACATTGATACTTAAAGGATTAAAAATACCCACAATGCTACTGATAGAGATATTCTGTTATATATTTCAGAGCTCCAATTCTTGCACATAAAATAAAAGGTTCTCTACCACGTACCATCTGCTATTTATTCTTCCCTGTATAATCCACCTAAGTATTCTTCCATGCCCTATAAATAACCCTAGAGTCTAATTACACATAATCCTTATCTTTCTTGAGAGATACAAGATCTTTTCTGGATGTTATGTATTTACACATATTGTTGCTTTTTCTCTGGAATGGCCTTTGCATACTCACAATCATGAATTCATCCATGAACTCCAAAATTCTTTGCTCCATAAATCAAAGTCAGCACCACAGTAAAGTTTTTGACAATGTTTATCACTCTTTTCTTTGTATCCTCATAGCATTTTGTGGAGACAAATGTATTTATGATGCTGTAACTATATACTTACATCTACCCCAATTTTAGTGAAATTTTCACATGCAAAGACTTCATATTCTTCATCTTTCCATCTCCAACATCTAGGGTTATATCTGGTACAAAGAAGGTATCATGTGTGGATTGAACTGTGTTCCTCTAAACTATATGTTGAAGTCTTGACCCCTGTTACTTATGAATGTAGGTTTATTGGAAATAAATTTTTGTAGATATAATGAAGCTAAAATGAACTTATACTGGATTATGTTGAGTCCGAAATCCAATGACTAGTGCCCTTATTAGAGGAAAGAGATTTGGACACATAGAGGAAAGGAGGCCATGTGATGATAGAGGTAGAGATTGTAATGGTGCAGCTGAAAACCAAGGAATGCCAAGGACTGCTGGGAACCAATAGGAGGTAGGAAGGAGAAATTAAACAGATCTTCATTCAGAACTCCCAAAAGGAACCAACCCTGGTAACACCTTTAATTCAAATTTCTGGTCTTTAGAACTCTAAGTCTCCAGAACTGTGCAAATTTTAAGTTTAATAACTGTGTTATTTTAAGTCCACTAGTTTGTAGTAATATATTATAGCACTCCTGGGAAACATTTTTATTGAGTGATAAATAAATCTATGGTGAATGACTTAACAGAGGAGATCCTTTTACTCAGCAGAGTATCTATGCCCACTGAATTCTCCAAAGTGTTTAACTACCTATACCCACTAAGTTTCTCAGTCAGTATAATGGAGAGTCCCTTTACAACTTTGATATATGTTTAATTTCAAGATGATTCTGCCTGGAAAGAAGGGGACAGTCATGAAACAATAAAACCTGCTTTTCTCTATCACAATTCTCACCTGGAATAGAGTGGAAATTTCAAAGCCACAACTGAAAGATTCAGGACCATAAATGACAAACTGAAATTGCTTATCTATTGTGCCAAATTCACTTTGAAGTTTTGGCTGGACTACTGTGCTCTAAAATGGGCCATATAATGCTAGAGCACTCAATGTGAATGTTTCCAAGTCTATAGCAGAATGGTAAAGAAACTGGGATCTTTGCAATTACTAGTGTTGCTTGAAAGACTTTCTTTAGAGTAAGTTTACCACAAAAAAATCACTGGGATGGACACAGTAGACCAATATTTAAAACTAGGTAAGATGTTGCCTCTCTAGGTATTTCATAAACATGGCCTTTGCTAAACAAACATAACCATCCCCTACAATCTTATGAAATTGTGTTGTTTACAAAAGGATTTGACACATGGTCTTATTTAAAATCAATACAAAACATCTTTTATTCATTTTCTCCATTAAAAATTCCTTTTCCACCTTACTATCTTTTTTGCTATGTTGATATTGATTTCCTAGTTTTTTTTATTTGAAGTCCTCCTCTCCAACTCGGTTTCCAATTTTCTTAACTTTTCTCTTACCCATTTACAAATATAGTCCCTTATATTCAACATAATGAAAATATTTCAGCTCACACCTTTGCAGATAGCTTGTTTTTCTTATCTCCCTCACTTAAAAACTGTGGCAGGAAATAAAACACAAAATTAAAGGTAAAGGAAGACTGCATTTCCGGGGATCAAACTCGGGACCTTTCGCTTGCGAGGCCGGCACTAGAACCACTGAGCTAAATCCCCAGCCCCTAGACTATATTTCTTAAAGGTTGCCATACAGCTCCTTTTTTGAACAATACAGAAGTGGTTTGCAGCCAATCGGCATGCAGGTATTTCTGTGTGGGCATTAAAGTTAGAACCATAAAGAAGCAATAGAACTCAATGAAACACATATTTTTCCTCTCTTTCAGTGACAGGTTTAAGTCAAAAGAGAGGTGATTGATGACAGATTTTAAACTGGAAAAAAACATACATTAATGATTCAGACACTAGAAATACAGATTGTAAAGCACCAAAGAAACACATAACAGATATCTCACCAGTCTGCTTTTAAAGAGCTTCCTAAAACATTTGGCTGAAACCAATTTATAATATCTTCTTTTTTGATGAACCCTAACACTAACTGTCTCATTGGGAAATCTCCATTATGTCAATAGTGGCTTTTGTCTGGGTGACCTGTGTGAAACAGAAGTTTGTAGGCGACTCTTGAGACATCAGACATTATTTGCTGTTATTTATGTAGTACAGACTTGGAATAAGTAGGATTACTTATTTTGTGCCAGAAAATAATCTAAGTACATTATAAATTTACTTATTCTTCATAACCCAAGGAAATAGATAATCTGACTATCTCCATTTTATAGCTGAGGAAAATGAGGCACAGAGAGGTCACATATCTTGTCTAAGTCAAATTCAGGTATTACCTTCTCTGCAGCCCACGTATAAGTCACTCCTATCTTTCAGTGATTTTTTTAAGCTTCTAGATTAATGTGGGTCCAGAGTAGAGGAAATTTTTAGCCTTTCTCTGTTTCTTAGATTACTGATTAGTTTCTGGATTCATAAGCCTTCATGATTTATTCATTATCTAAGATGTGAGAAAGTTTATCGCAGATATTGCTGAAATTGCAGGCGAAATTCATGTATTCCTTGTCCTCTGAGAGATAAAAAATGGGTTAAGCCTCAAGGCCCTATGTAGAGCAAAGAAAAATTTACAGATATTTATAAAGCCTTATATGTATCAAGAAACTGCTCAAGCAGTAAGAGAAGAAGGGATTTGGATATCTGTGCAACTATTACCCATAAATTAGAAGTAGTATCTGTGAGGCAGTAACTAGATATGCTCCTATAGATCCAACATGCCTGATCACAGAAAGATGTATCATTTCAGGCTGGTATATCCAGCTGACTACATTTCTGATATTTCATCTACCACGAGAACAGGACTAGCTGTTAGTTATAGCACACACTGTAGAAGTGTACCAATGTGACAGCGGAGAATATGCATATAATATATATGAATACATACATATATATACACATATACACATAAACAATGCACATATGCCTGTTTACACACACACTAATATGTAACTAGAAATTGTTGAAAGTTTACTATATACCAGGATCTGTGGTGAAAGCTTTATATGAATTATTTCATTAATCATCACATCATACCTATAATACAAGTATCACTATTACCTGTATTTATGGAGAAGAAAGTGAGGTACAAAGCAGTATAGTAAATAAGTGGGAAGAGTTCAGATACAGTGTCTGTCTGACACCATAGCCACATAATTAACTATATATCATTTGAGATAGGCCCCATTATGGTTTGGATGAGTGTTTCCCAAGGCCTATATGAGAAATGCTCAGTTCCCAGGGTAGTACTATTGGGAGGTGGTGGAGTTTTTAAAAGATCACTGAGGGTGTGCCCTCCAAAGAGACTGTCAGATAACACTCTTCCTCTCTTTCTACTTTTTGACTCAAGACGTGATAAATTCCTCTTATATATGTTCCTGTCTATACAATCCACCACCCTCATCAGGGGCCAACAAGTAGGCCTGCCCAGTCATAGAAATGAACCTCCAAATTATGAGTTAAATGAACCTTTTCTCATTATAAGTTAATTGCTTCAGGTATTTTGCTGTAGTAATATGAATCTGACCAATAGAGGCTGTATTGGTCAGTTTTCCCATTTCTAGACAAAATATCCAAAATTTGCAACATAAAGGAAGAGAAGTTTAATTTGGTTCACGGTCAAAGGGGGTTTAGTCCATAGACAGCTTGGTCTGAGGCAGAAATGGCATGGCAGAAGGGCCTGGCAAAGGACAGCTGCTCAATCCATGACAGTCAAAAAGGAGAGAGAGAGAGAGAAGAAAAGAACTGTGCATAAAAATACAGCCTTCTAGGTCATGCCTCAGTTATCTGAATTTGGCAATTCACTTCCCCACTGCCCATTCAACTATAAATTCATCAATGGATTAATCCACTTATAAGTATAGTGCTCCCACGATTCAATCATCTTCCAGAAGTCCTTCCTTTGAACATATGAGACATTTAGAGGATATTTTAGATTTAAAATATACATAACATAGATACTATGCTTTCTCATATTTTCTTAAAATCTTTTTACTTTTGTAAATCCTCAGTCATATTTTAAAACTTATTACATAAGGTCTTTTACAGTCGGCCAGAGAATAGAATCACAAATTTGGTAAAATGTCAGAAGTTACAATTTTGTGTTTCAATACTGTGCGACACTGGACTTGAATACTTTCCTTTTTGGCAGTTCTACTTCAGACTTAAGCAACTGCTGCATATATAAGATCACTAGTAGAAAGTCCATTCTGTTTGTAATTAGGCAAGTTTTAGAAGTTAAAGGCAATAAAATTTGTCATTGTTATACCAAAAAATAAATCCATAGCAACACAGAGCATGGTAAAATGTTTGGTTTATTGGCTGATCTGTGCTATGTGAACCACACCCAATTCTCTGTTATGTTTAACAAGGAAAAAACCTCAAATGTTATGCAAATATTGTGAATATTTAATTATCTTAATTTGGATGTATTTTGAAGCAATACATTCACATCCTAGGCACACTTATAAGCTAACACATTTGCAAGGCAAATTTGTATAATCAAAGTTAAAAATACATCCAGTACACAACACTGTAGTAGAATTACATAAATCCGTGTTCCTTAATATAAACAAGTATTATAGGCTAAATTGTGTCTCCCTTTAAACTCATATGTTAAAGCATATTACTTACAACAGTAATAAAGTTAATATGGTATCACTGGGGTAGATCCTAATCTAATTTGATTAGTGTCTTCACAAGAGGAAGAAGGGCTGGGAATGTAGCTTAGTGTAAGAGCACTTGCCTAGCATGTGCAAGGCCTTGGGTTTGATTTTCAGCAGAAAGGAGGGAGGGAGCTAGCACAGGAGCACAGAAGGAAGGGAGAAAGGAAGAAAGGAAGAGATTAGGATATATACAATATAGACGGAGGGGCGACCATGAAAGAACACATAGAAAGGCAGCCATCTGCAGGTTAAGGAGAGACTTGAGCCTAAACCTGCTTATACTCTTTGGACTTCTAGCCTTCAGAGTTGTAAGGAAATAAATTTTCTTTTTTTAAGACATCCAGTCTGTGGTATTTGTTATGGAAGCCCTAGCAACTATTTTCACACCTCCAAAATCCTATGACAGAATTTCTTTCTCTTTTGAGTTGTTTAGATAGGAGCATATATATTGCTTTTCCCAATAGAATACTATGGTTAAAACAAATATACAAACTGTAGCCATCCTGAAAGTTTTCTTTTTGGTTTATCTTATAGGAACCAAATTATGTACATTCAAAAAGAGAAGAATAATGAATGAAGAGAAAAATAGGTTAAATGCTGAATGTTGAGGCAATGTTTCCAGAGCATAAAAATCTATTCTTCAGAGTAGGTATTCTCAAATATATATTAGCAAAGAATGGTATGATTCCATGACCATTTGGAAATTCAGTATTTAATTTAGGTGCTATTAATTACTTATTAAGTTATTTATCTATTCCCAATGTTGATTTTTTGACTTTTCATCTAAACATTTCCCTAAATATGTTAATCAATTTAGTAGGGTTAAGATATCTATCCTCATTTCTATTGAATATAGTACATAATAGAAACTCAGTGAATATTTCAGTAATTAAAAAACTAAATGAAAGAGCATGGAATGTAGCTCAGTGATAAGAGTATTTTCCTATCATGCATGAAACCAAAAAGCAAAACAAAAGAAAAAACAAAAACAAAACAAAGCCAATAACCAAACAAGACAACGAATAGAACGGCTCCTTACTACCTTAAGTGGCTTCATAAATTCCTATACTCAAAATCAATGAGTTTACACTTTGGGAGATAATGTAGGGATCATCTAATTCAACAACATGATCTCACCCAAGGGAAAAATGCTAAGGTCTAGCAAGCCTAGTGATCAGATCACTGTCATACAGTTGCAGACTAGAATTCGTCTTCTGACTCTAAGTATAGCTCTTTCTATGATTCCCGAGTCAGTGAGAGTTTCACAAATCACTAAGTCAGAAATTTGTCATACACAATGATGGAATATTTGACTAAATTTTTCAGACTTCATGTTACAGTTCATTGACATTTACTTGCACAATGGCGTCTAGAGAACGGAGAGAAGGCAAAAATGTATTTTTTAAATGTCTTAGGGAAGAAGTTATAAGTAGAATAGCCTGCATGGGAGAATTCATGTTTCAGGAATAACCAGAGTGAGACATCTTTGTAGGGCCTTCCAAAAATGGCCATCATGTTAAACAAATTATGAAGGAGAAAAAAAAAAAGAAACAAGAAAAGGAAAACAATCAAAGATGACATGGCTGTTTTACTAATTATAAAACTTCAAATTTCAGTTTTAAAATTCATACAAACAGATAAAAACCAGTAAACATTACTGAAACTGCTCATCATTTGCAGCTATGACACACATGAAATCAGACTTGGGCTGTGAAGGTTGGTGTTATCAGACAAAACTTCAAAATAGGTTAACTTCTTCCCTCTTTTTCCCCCTGGATTCCTTCCCTGTTCCTCTTTCTGGATGTATGGGACTCTCATGTTACCACCACCACCTCCACCACCTCCTCCTCCTCCTCCCCTCCCTCCTCCCCTCCCCCTCCCCCGCCCCCACCCCCTCCGCCTCCGCCTCCTCCGCCTCCACCTCCTCCTCCTCCTCCTCCTCCTCCTCCTCCTCCTCCTCCTCCTCCTCCTTCTTTTTTTGTGACAATACTGGGGATTAAACCCAGGGTCTTCATACCGAGCTACTCCCTGGCCCCTTTTAATTGTTTTTTCTTTTAATTTCGAGACAGCCTTGTTAAATTGCCCAGGTTGGGCTTGAAATTGCAATCCTCCTGCTTCAGCTTTTCAGTATGTTGGGATTACAGGTATGTACCACCATGTCTGCTAATTCCCTAACAGAGGGACCCAAACAGGCCTTCTCACCCCTTGCACTACATTATTTCTTCCATTTGTCTGGCTCCTCAATAAAATATTCCATTCCTTCATAATCCAGAAAGTAGCTGAAGTGAAATAGTTAACATGGAGGTGAAAAATACTGATAATATTAACTACCCTCTCTATATTTTACAGGAAGGTCTTGTTTAACAAAATGCACCCTGAATTGACAGAGGAAAAGTACTTGGGAGGTCTTTTGGGACAAATGAATCTTCCTAATATTCCTTGTCCACCTCTCTCCTCAGAGGAATCTTCTTGAGAACTTCTCATTACAGTTAGATTTCTCTTTTAGACTTTTGGGCTCTGATTTAAATGTCTGGCATAAGACTGGCAGTTAAAAGATGGTCATGAGGCCGAATGTAAGAAACCACAGTACAGTACTTCACAAGCTGCTAAATATTCTTAGTTTAAAAGGCCATGGGAAAAAGATAACTCAGAATGAAGAACTAATTGTGTGAAGTCTGCGTATGAAAAATAAACTGTTCCTAACTTATTATATATACATATTTTGTATAATATTGCTTTCAGGAAATGGCCCTTCTATGTTTCAATAAAAATTTAGGTTAGGAGTGTTGCTCTTCGACTTTGAAAAAGAAGTCTTTATTTAAAAACATAGGCATTATTTGAAATTGTTTTCTTTCTTAGAGGAAAGTGGAAATGAAAATATGCATATGTAGTTTTCGTGGAGATGTGTCATAGCATAAAAACAAACTTTTTGAGGAGCACAAGTAAATTATTTTGGAGACTGTGGATTTGTTTGAAGCTTTCTCATGATTATATTTAGGGTATGCATTTTTGCAGAGAAACCATTCCAGATTAAAGGAGGATAAGGTGACATGATCAGGGACTTTTTAAATAGAAGATATTATTAGTAGGGGAACTGATAAAATGAGAATAAATCTTAAAGATTAGATAGTATATAGCAATATTAATTAACTGATACATTTATCATTGGGAAATGTAACTGTATTGTAAACCTAAAATGTACAAATAAACTTAATGGAGAAAAAAAAAGAAGAAAAAAATATTAATTAACTGATGTTGATAAATTTACTTATATAAATGAACGTTATTTTGAAGAAATACAGTAGTCTCTCCTTATCCAAAGTTTTATTTTCCATACTTTAATTTATCATCAGCCAATCACAGCCCCCAATTTTTTTGGGGGGGGATAAGGGGGATCAAACTCAGGACCTTGCGCTTGTGAGGCAGGTGGCAGCACCACTGAGCTAAATCCCTGGCCCAAGCCCAAAAATATTAATGAAAAATTCCAGAAATGAACAACTCATAAGTCTGAAATTATACATCATTCTAAGTAGCATGATGAAATCTCATTCCACTCCATCCTGCCTGAGACATAAATATGCCTTCATCTAGCATATCCACAATATATACACTACTTGCACATTAGTCACTTAGGAAATAACTGTCTTAGTTATCAAACCAACTGTTGTCATGTCAAAGTGCTTGTGTCCAAGTAACTCTTATGCAGTAGCCTAATGCTATGTTACAATGTACCTCATTCCATCTCATTATATAGCCATTGTCAACTTACATCATCACAAGAAGAGAGGGGAGTATAGTATAATAAGATATTTTGAGAGACACCATAGTCATGTAATCTTTATTACTGCATTTATAATTTTTCTATTTGTTATTTTTTTAAACTCTTACTCTAATTTATAAACTTTATCACAGATGTGTATGTATAGGAAAAAACAGGGAATATATAGAGTTTGTTGCTATCTGTGGTGTCAGGAATCCACTGGGAGTCTTGAACATATTTTCAAGGAATAAAGGGGGATCTCTGTAAACTTGTAAGTATTTAGGAGTAAGGGAGGAACATGTTACTGCTTATTCTCAAATATCCAGAAAAAAAGTTTTGTGTATGTATGTGTATAGAAAGAATCATAAAGGAAATATGATAAAATAATATTTTGAGAATCTAGATGCACGATATATTAAGATCTGGAGTATTTTTGTAACTTTTCTGTAAGTCTGAAATTATTTCAAAATGAAATATTTTTAAAGCTGGAGAATATTTAGAATATGCTTATATATAGATTAGTTCCAGATTTACATATATACTTAGGAAGATGTGAAAGGCAAGTTTTAATCTTAAAACATTACTAAGATCAACTTTACGTAAATTTAACCCAAATGCTACAGACATTTAGCAAACCAGAATATAATTATTTCACAGTAAGGGGAACAAAAGCAAAGAAATTATATAAAAATGAGTTAACAATCACAAAATATAATATATTAGAAGTATCTTAGAATTAGTTTTTAAATTTTTTTTAAATTTAGTATAAATATTTTGTCAGCACTTGGGAAAATATCTGTTCATTTTGTGAATGGGCAGGTTCTTGAGATGGGCTTTAATGTACAAGTAACTCGGCAAAAGTCTGAAATAGATTATCTCTTAAAAGTAACAAATGTATCAATTCATTTTATTTCAGTTGCATGTAAGATAGTACTTTGTTAGGATATGTCTCCAGTTCTTATTTTCACAAGAGAAAGTTTTCAAAAGTATCATATATGTTTAGATTAATTTTGATCCATTTGCTAAATCAAGCCATATTCTAGAAGACCAAATTATATAGTGCTTTTATGAACTTTTCTTTTTAAGGTATCATCTTGAAAAGAGAATACAAACAAAATTTTACATGTCAATGCATAAAGCCATTCACAAGAAATGGCAAAATATTATACTTTGTTCTACAGGCATTGTGAACTTTGGAGAGAAGTGGAGTTGTACTTAATCCCCAATGCCCACATCATTGTATATTTAATTAAGTTAGATTAGAAAATTGGGCCATATCATTAAGTGCTAGTGCCCTTTCATGATTAAAAAAAGCAACATGGCTTACGGAACCCTCTTACATGCCATTCTTTCTTGCCAAAGGTCATCCCTGCTCTTTGGAGCATTTTAAAAGGGAGGCACAAAATTAGAACTCACAACAGAGGTCCTCAGGAGAGTCATAGATAGTGAGTTATATAGCTTGGGGCAGGCTCTATGGCTATGCAATCGCCAACAAAAGGTTGAACAAATTATCTAGATTAAAAAAATGACTTTAAAAGTTGTGTATCTACCAAAAATTTGTATGTCTGTACATGTGAGACAGATATACACACAAGTGCACACATAAAGAGAATGAATGAATGAATGAATGAATGACTCAGGTGTTTCACTTTGGATTGCACAAAGCACTTTGGCATTCTTAGGTCTGTTCTTTTTCCTAGAAAGGAGTGGTTTCAATTGTCAGGTATTAGAGCACTGGTTTGAAGTTAGACGTTTTCCAGTTGTCACCTGAACTTTTTCATTAACATTGAGTGATGAAAACACAGTGACCAAAACCAGTTCACAATAATTGATGCCAAACTCTCTGTAATGTATTTATGGAGGACAAATAAAAGTAAGGTTCTTAAACAGAGAAATGACATAAAGCAGCACAAAGATCAAAGTATTCAGAATTAGGCAGATCTAGTGTCAACTTCTAACTCTTATCATTTGGCAGTCGGATGATGTTGGGCAACATATTTAACTATGTTGGGTCTTAATTTCTTTACGTATAAAATGAGGATAATGATACTCATCCTGTGAAAATCCTTAAGAGAATCAATGAATGGATTATACTGGTCCCACATTAGTACAAAAAAATGTTTGCTGTTTGGGTACAAAGGTTGTAATGCTGTAAACTGAAATGAAGTATGGAAAAACTGAAACATTTTTAAAGGAGAAACTGGAGCTAGAGCTATTTCAAAAACCAAGGGTTATTAGCATCTGATCTGAAGGTTCATTTAAGTAGAGGCATAGGTAGAAATCCAAACAGCTCCTATGAAAAGAGGCATGCTTGTCATACATCAGCATCATCTGAAGGAAAAGATTAGGGACTTGCTGAAAATTCTCAATTATCTAGCTTCTGTCCTTCACCACTGACTTGTCTCTACTTCTTGTTGACTCATCTAATTCTACTTGTTGACATTTATCATTTTTATTTTTATTGTTTTTGGAAAGCAAAAACTAAAAGACAAGGTCTATTCAACTTAATCAGATAAAATGTTTCATATCCGAAGCATAGTTTGAGCTAGACAAGTGTCTAAACTAGATAGAAGAAACTGCCTGTACAATTTAACAGCGGGCTGAGTGGTGATGCCTTTGATCCTGAGCCCTGTGAACAGTGGGGGAAGGAGAAGAAATGATGCATCCAGAGGCCTCCAGCTCTTTCTAACTGGGGGTCCTCATTTTAAACTTCATTCCTTCATGTGAAGTATAATGACTGCCGTGCATATGAGCCAAATCCACATTCAAATGCTTAGTGTAAAACCAAGTTCAGAATAAAAATAATTTTCTGTAGTGTATGTTATTACTCTCTCTTAACTTGCATAAAAGAAACAGCTTCAAGCAAAGTGCTGCTTGGAATGTGAAGCACAAAAGAGGGGCGCAAGTGAGTGACATCCATAAGGTCATACAATCATCCTGCACAGAAAGAAATGCATTGTCCACTTTATTGCTTCTCTGAGAATGTGACTAATTCTGCATTGTCCAGTAGATGGACATCTTCTATTAGCAGCCTTATGACAGCTAGATGTATGGTGTAACCAGGCTAAGAAAAAAAGAAAGAATGTAGGTGAAAAAACCTACATGGTTTTATAACGGTTTATCAGTGTCTCAATCATTGATACTTTTAATGAAACTTTAAGGTTATGGTGCAGACATGTGTAGCTGAAAATAAAAATTAAGACCTATATTTTATTAGTTTGATATGTTAGTATCTCTGTGGTAGTAGTAGGACAGTATGCTTTTAGAGACTGAGTTGTGATATTAGTAATTGTCAGGTACCAGTATTTGACAATAAATTCATTTGGGGGAAGTATTCTTTACTTTAAATAGTGTTTACTTAAAAAACACTATTTAAACCTCATTCAAATCAATTTCTGTGTTATTGAATTGAATTTTTCCATTGATTTCCATAGGATCACCTTATAGACTCAGCCATATGGCTTGTCCATATATGAAGTCTCATTTGAATTTGAGAAACCTCTTTAAGTGAATGAATATAGATTTTTTTCCCCATCACTGAGAATGAACTATACCCTTCCATTTTAATTCAGTTAAAAGGGAGATAAAATATTAAAAAATAAAAAATACCTTCTGAATTCAATTTATTCTTTTTTCCCACTAAGACTAAGCTGAAACAACTGGATATCCAATTTACTACCAAAAGGCTATTCAAATATTTCTGCTCAATCGCTCATTGCTTCTAAATTCACTCAAAGGCAAGATTATTAATTCCTCCTGACAGAAAATCAAGATTTAATGAGCAGCTGACAGCACCTAGGAATTGCAAGGTGAAATTTATATGACAGTTTTGACTAAATAATGTTTTTACATATATGAGAAACACATGCAGAGTAATGAACACACTGTAAATATTCATTCCGCTATTAAATTTTGGTCAAGTAACTAATTTTAAAGAGTATATATATGTTATCAAACTTTAAAGGAAAAAAGTTACCTCTTTTCCAGTACAGTATTAGTATCCATTTTATACATTTTGGCAAATGGCCACAGTATTTTCTTCTCTTCATTTTTAATTCAACTAAACAGCTATTTTCCAAGGTACCGTAGGAGGCAGAATAAAATGATGTTTCTCTTTGCATGACTTAAAATCTAATTAATGGTGAAGATAAGATACAGGGACAACTTTTATCCATAGAAGAATTAAGGTGCTATGGTGTAGAAATAAGGAGAAATAGCACTGGACTGGCAAGAAGTGAGTGTGGGATAGTGGTTTGTTTATTGAAGAAGAAAATCTTCGTGAAAGTAATTTGTGTTTGGAATGAGCCTGGAAGGATGGATAGGGTGAAATGATGAATAAAGCCCTAGAGTTATGAAAGGTAAGATACAGTCAGAGAAAAGGGCATTATTCATTTGGGTTGGAGGACAGGCTAGATGAGAAGAGTAGTGGAAATATAGACAGAAAAGTTCTATCAAAGATCATATTATGGAAAGCCTTCTATTCCCGGTGAATTAGTTGTTTATATTTAAGTGTTTTATGCTTGTCTCACCAAACAGATTCTAAGTACCTCATGTGCAGAGACTGTTATATATGTCTTTGTTATTCCCATGGCAGCCAGGTACACCATGCTTGTGTACAGATTATGTCTGCAATACAAACTCAGGGAAATGAATGGATTGTAAAACTGTTTTCAGTGGATTTTTAAAATCATTTTTTCTTAAGCCTTTTTTATTTTTCAATTTTTATTAGTGTATGTTTGCAATACATAATAAATACATTCATCATGGTGTATTGGTACATAAGCAGTATCATACCCCTTTCCCTTCCCTCCCATCTCTTCCAATCCCATCATCACAAAGTCTTAGACTTGAAATGGCCTTTCTATAATGAAAACATGGACAGAATGTGCTAAACCCAGTGATTCAGACAGTCTTTAGAGTCCCACCCAAAAAAATGCCACTGCTGAAGCTCAGGTAATCTGTACAGTCTGCTGCCCTTTAAACCAAAACTATCAAAGTAATATCTTTTGGTACATTTCATATGAAAACCGAGTTGTGCTCAGGAAAAATGCATGGCCTGAATGATTTTTATATAGGTTTTTAGCTTTTAGATATTCTTCATAGGGAAATAACATCAAAACTAAAACTGGTGTGGAAGAGATAAGATGCAGCAACACTATATCTTATGTATTATTTGATTTTTGGCCTCTCTTTTTACTCTTTTTTGGTACCAAGGATCAAACTCGGGTCCTTCCATTTGCGAGGCAGGCGGTGGAAGCACTGAGCTAAATCCCTGGTGCTGGCCTCTCTTTTTAGAGGAACACTCTACATTTATAAATCCTATTTAGTTGATGATAATGACAACTGAATTACTTTGGTTGGAGACATTCTAATAATGATTAACAAATTACATAAAATAATATACATTTAACCATGTATATTGTTTATATTTAACATCGTATTAATTTTGGTTCCTGGGGAAGAGGACATGCTTTATATGCTTGGAGTACAATTTAAAAGATAAGCCTTATCAGTTTTCCCCTTCTCTTTCATCTATAATTTTGGGGCAAGGATAGGGTAACAACAGGAAAGAATATTTCTTGTGCTTTTAATGAATAAATATAATATAAAGTAGTCTTTTCTACCAAGGGCCAATAATTTACTGACAAAAAAGCTAAACCATATTAACAATATTGTAATAGAGCTGTAAAGAATCAATTTACATCTAAGGTTACTAATACACCTGAGAGTGATAGATAAAACATAGACCCTGATACCAAGAAGTACTCAATGTTTGTTGAATGAATATAAATATGTCCCATCACTACTAGCATTTAAGAGATCCAAGAATAGACATGTAAAAACATAAAAACATGATCAACTGAGGTGCTATTAAGAATATTATATAATGGTGTTTTTTAAAAATGATTTTACCTAAGGATGTTCTAGATTTGCCATGATTTTTTTCATATTCCTTTAAATTCTTTAATAGATTACATATAGACACATAATATGTGCAGCTTCTCCCATCTAGAGGTGAAATCTATTTTACTGTCTATTTAATCTTGGCTTGGCCTTGTGGAAGTTTTGACCAACAGAATGCAGTAAAAGTGATATTGTGTGACTTTTGAAAGGCCTCAAGAGACTGTAGCTTCTCTTCTTCATCTCTTGGATCACTGCATTTGCCATGCAACATGTCTGAACATACCCCTGGAAAGGCTATGAGATTTGAAGTTTTGGGCTGACAGTGCCAACTACTCACCAGACATGTGAGTGAGGCTGTCCTGGATCACTGTGTACTTGTAGAACCTAAAGATAACTACACTTGCATGAGTGACATCAGCTAGGACTAATGGTATGAACTGCCTAGCTGAGACCAGCACAAATATTAGAATCATGAACAATCATTACAAGCCATTAAATTTTGGGTAGTTATACAGCGCTAGAGGATGGATACACCTTCCAATAACCTTACATTTCTTAAGTCCCCCACTTTTCTACTCTTTTTTGCTTATTTTTTTTCCATTTTTTTTTATCTTGGTCTCAGCCAATGTACTGAGTATTTCTTGGCTTTTAAAAATACCTACCTCTCGTTTTCTCAAACATATATTGTGTATGATTTCACTACTGAGTTTAGCATGTGTGTTTAAGATCAATATAAGAGTCTTGTATTCCAAGATACAAAATGATATAATCATCTCCCAAAACTGTCAGGGAAGTGAATTATATGCTTCCTTTAGCCATCTGCCATAAATGTATGAGTGTGTGAAAGTGCAGTGAATTAAATGTCAGCTTTGAACCTAAAATACCATCAAGAAGAATACATTGTGAAGACCTGTTACCTTCAGTTTACAGGAAAAAATGAAAACCTTTTCTGAGCTGATACCTAGAAAGGACTGTACTTGCTTAGATCGAATTGAGTAAATTATCAAGGCCATATGCATATTTATTTATACATTGCACAAGATACACAAAATATATTTGAGTTCTCCAAAAAATTCTGTGCCTCTAGCACCTATTACTAACTAAATTTTCATATAAACCTCAGCTAGGTTGTTTTCCTTCTCTTATCCATCCCTCTTTTTGGAGCCCCAAGTCTTACAGAGAGCCTTCTGACTGGGAGATTAACATAGATGGTTGTAACAAAACTATGTTACAAATTAATAATGCCGTGGCAACAGCTTTAAGATGCCTAGCAATCTGCTTGATCTTGTACCCCTGTCATGTGGGCCCACACCATGCTTCCAAGTAGGCCTTTGTGCAAAAATTACCAGAAAACTTGATCAGCTATCTTCTCAACATCTTCTGAGAGGAGATTTAAATATCACCCTTTCCAACACTTTTTTATAACCCTTATAGGGTAAAAGAACTTTTGAAGTTTAACATAATTCTAATTAGTAATTTAAACACAATACATCTTTATTTTCCATAAGAGGCAATAGAAAACATGGGAATAACATCCCTAACCCAACAACCTAACATCTGAAATGGTCCAAATTCTTAAACATTTGAGGGCTGACATATGCCACAAGTAGAAAGTCCTAACCTCATGTGATGGGTCCCATTCAAAACAGGCACATTAAAACAACCAGATAAAATAATCTTCAGGTCATAAGGTATATATGTAATATAACAGACTTCATACTTATACTTGTGTCCTATTCCTAAGATATCTTATTACATTTATGGAAATATTCAAAAATCAAAATAAAATCTAAAATCTGAAATACTTCTGGTCATTTCACATCATGGATATTCAATCTGTATCTCCTCTTAAATTGTAGAATCCCATTTATCTTTGTTTTTGTAATTATGTCCCAGGTCCATCCTGTTGTATAAGGCATATAAAGGAAAGAAGTTTCTAGAAAGTAATCAATGAAGCCAGATGGTTTTGGGGTATGTACACACACATGCTCACACTCTTATCACTCATATGCATGTACACAAAACACATTATGAATAGCAGAAAAGTGAACCATTGCTCAGCTTTGATCCTTCCCTTCCCAGCACAAGCACATTATGGCACAGCAATGTAGAAATGCATTCTGATGAGATATGACAGGAATGGACAGAGTCAATAAAAGTGTTTTGGATCATTATACCTTTTGGTTGAGTGGTTCATGAATCCCTCCCTTCACATTTCATGTGATACACAGGCATTGTTGACAGGAAAGACTTGAGAGGATGTACGTTTTCTTTCCTCTGTGATAGGAATTTGCTTTTATTTCTCCCAGATTGTTATGATATTACAGTACCTCTTTGTGACCTCATAATGATTCCTCCAGTATCTATGAAACTCATTTCATCCTAATTTAGAAAGTGCAAAATGCAAATGTTGCCCTGAAAAATGCTGAGTACCCTTGTAAAAATCTAAGTGAATTGGGACACTTGCTAAATGTAATTAACAATCTTCTCTTCTTATCTTCTTGACTATCTGTAATTCCTTTGTTTCAGAAACAGAATTTTAGTTTGGCACTTACTATTTGGGAGAAAATGTCATGGCCAATTGAGGAGCTAGATTACCCAAGAGAATGAGCAATTTTTTTGCTGTATATAGAAGGTAGTTTTTCTTTCTTATTTTTCTGCCTGTACTCTGTAGCTCTTGCATACAGGCACATATGATTTCAATATCCCTGTCTGTCTCTTGTCTCTGTCCAGCTCCTCTCTCTCTCTCTGTTTCTGTCTCTTTTTGTCTCTCTGTCTCTGTCTTTCAATAGTAAAACTGAAAATGATCTATTGGACTTATTTTAAACTGCTTTGCATATTTTTAAAAAATCAGACAGTAAATGAAAAATACAAAGAAAATCTTAAATATCACCAGCTTGATAGAGAATTAATCACCATTCAACCAATTAGAAGATATAAGTATACAAATCATGTATAAAATGGTAGGTACTGCATAATTTAAAACTGTGCAAGTAAGAGAGAAGGAGGGAGGGAGAGAGAGAGGAGAGACAGACAGACAAACACAGACATATTCTCAAGTATAATGTAGTTTTATTAACAATTGCTTAAAAAGTTACTGAATTATTATAAATACAGTATAAGAATGTAAGTATCTATATCTGATGATTAGCCAAAGGCACTGAAGGTCATACATCTTCACTTCTAGAGAAAGTTTCCAACAAGGCTGCAAAATGACTATTTTTCTTCTATAAATATTTTTACAGTTAATAATTTGTCAGACACTTGCCTGCACAGTTATAACATTCTGTAGTACCTACTGTTTTATACATGACTTGTATATTTATATCTTCTAATTGGTTGAATGATGATGAATTCTCTATCAAATTGGTGATATTTAAGATTCTCTTTGTATTTTTCATTTACTGATTTTAAAAACATGTAAAACAATTTAAAATAAGTCCAATAGATCATTTTGAATTTTACTATTACTTCACTTAATTTTAGCAAGATGCTAATTAGCAGAAAATTTTACTGCAAAATTTGCAGATCAATTAAAAGCCATCTAAATCTGGTTTTCATCTCATCACAAGTCCTGTGAACTCTTCTGTACAATTAAACACACAAACATGCACACTGGAAGGTGGACATGGGAATCAGGACAAAGATAAAAATAAATAAAACAATAGGAAATTGTGTTCATTCATATAAGTCTTAAAATATGTAAACATTTTTCAAATAGATCCTATCAGTTATACACTGCAGTTCATATATTTCTGTTCTGGATATCAAAGAGAGCAGTTTTTGGCAAATACTTGCTAATGCCAACAGCATGCTGAATATGATACTGATAGAAGACAAGCATTGTCTATGGGTATGTTTCACTGTGAGAGTAGATAGATAATCAGGGGCCAGTTGCTTAAAGTAATGCTTTTGGAAGACCAAAACACTTTATCTATAGTATTTCTTTCCTCATAGTATTTATCTGTAAATTCAGTATAATCTGAATCAATGATGGGGTAAATGTATAATCCATGTTTTAATGAGTGAGCATCATATCTTTATATGATAGTTACATATAAAATTGTGTATTGTTTCTTTAGTTTGCTTTCTCATTCTCCATAGAGCCTCAAAACAGAATTATGCTCAATTGAGAAAAATGAGGAAAATTATATTTCATACTTGAGTTTATAGATTTCAAATTCATACATTTATATACAAAGATTTAATGACTTTTAACACTGAGAGCCAAAGTTAAATGAATGAATAAATAAAATAACCTATTAGAAGATATATATATATATTTTTTCCCCCATTAAATTTATTGGTACATTTTAGGTATAAAATGCAGTTACATTCATCATTGGGATCTTGTACCATTACATGAGTATCTTGGTTCTTTTTTTTTTTCCCCTTCCCTTGAGCTCCCTTCACCCCCTCCACCCTTCCCTATTTCGAAGACCTTGTTTCCATTTTTTTCCTCTTCTCATATTTTTTCCTTTCCCTTCCCCCACCCCTCGCAATTCCCCTGCTCTTTTAGACCTTTTCTTCCTGTTACACAATATCAGTTATACATTTTTTAAATTACAATATTAAGATCTAGGAGACATTACCACAGATTTTACAGAATTTAAAAGGATATAGAAAGCATATTTCAAAAATCTTTTTTGAAATAAATTTGACAACTTCTAAGAAGTAACTTGGAAGACAAATTAATGAAACTAACTCTTGAGGAAATATAAAATTTGAATAGCACCTATTAAAGAAAGTATATTCCTAGCTTGAAAAGCTACCAATATGACAACAGCAGGCTCATATACATTTTAACTGATAAATTATATCAAACAATTAAAGCAGAAAAAAGAAGGAACTCTTCTCCCCTCATTTTAGGAACTCAACATTGTGCTAATCCTAAAACTGGATAAAGATAATAGAAGAAAGAAGTATGAACATAGAAATTTGTTTAACAAAACAAACTCTTAGAAGTCAGATCTGGCAGGATGTAGAAAGTGGTTTTGTTATAGGGATGGCAGTGTTGGTTCAGCATTGGAAGGAAGATCCACCCCCAAAAGTCATCATTTTAACAGAGGAAAGGAAAAAGCCATATGATCCTGTCACTAGTTGGAGAAAAAGTATTGGACTAAATTCTACAGCTGTTCATGGTAAAAGATAACAGAAGACAAGAAGTAGAACAGAACCTTCTCAACAGATTAAAGACATGTACCTCCATACTTCCAGCAAAAATGCCTTATATGAATGGAGAAGATACAATGCTTTCTCCTTAAGGTGGGGAACAAGGGCAGATATGCTTACTCTATCTGTCCATTAAACTTTGAAACCTAGTCCCCACCAAAATAGTCTGGCAATAAAATGACACAACTAGGATAGGATTGGCACAGCAGAAGCAAAATCTTTATATGTAGATGAAATGATCACCTACAGAGAAAATACTAAGAAATCTCTTGGAGCCCCTAGAACTTGTACTTGAATTTAGCAGGATTAGAAAACACAAGGTAGATATAAAAATTCAGGTCTGTGTATGCTTGCTATAAATGAACAGTTGGATATTGAAATTTAAAAGTTATGCAGGAGTACAAAGGACCGAGAAAAGTTAAACAAAACAAAACAAAAACAGTGTTGGAAGACGTTTAGTACCTAATTTTAAGACTTCTTCTAAAGCTACAGTAATCAAGGCAGTGTTGGTGTAAGGAAAGATATGTAGCTCCTTTGAATAAAACAGAGAATCTAGAAATAGAACCACACATATATGGTCTACTGAGTTTTGAAAGATTATTTAACATTAGCATTTTATAGAATATAAACTCAATTCAAGAGGCGAGGAAGAGACAGTGTCTTCAGCAAATGGCACTAGAATACCTGGTATCCGTATATAAAAAATTAACCTCAACCCTTTTTTTCCATACATGAGAATAACTTGAAGGGATCTATGAACCTAAATAAGAAAGCCTAAAAGTATAAAACTTTAAGAAGAAATTATAAGGGAAAATATTTATGAATTCAGGGTAGGCAAGAACTACCTAGGATACAAAAAACATGATGTATAAAAGAAACGGATAAATGAGATTCCATTAAAATTTAGAACTTTAAATGACATCCTTAAAATGAAAAGTAGTCCTTAAACAGACCATATTTACAATGCATATAACCTATGACCAGAATATATAAAGAATACTTAGAGCTCATTAATAGACAACCCAATTAAAATATAGACCTAAGAAGATGATAAATAGCCAGTATAGCACAAGGAATGGTGTGCAACTCTAGAATCAGAAAAATACTAATCAGTACAATAACAAGATTGAATTATACACTCATTAGGGAGATGAAGTTTAAAGTTTTAAAAGCCTTGTCATGACTTTTTCTTTTGGTTGGATTCTTCCCCTTTGCATTTAATTTGTCACAACCAATGGATTCATTCTGCTGGGTTTCCTGGGGTTGTGGTCCTCATCGTCTTTTCCTAGGGTATTGTCTAAAATTTTTTGGAGGGCCAGTTTGGTATTCATGAAGTTCCTGAGGTGCTCTTTATCATGAAAGTATCTTATTTCTCCATCAATTTTGAAAGACAGTTTTGCAGGGTACATCAATCTGGGTTGGAGGCTGTTTTCCTTTAGGGCTTGAAATACATCCCTCCAAGCTCTTCTTGCCTTGAGGGTTTGCATTGAGAAGTCTGCTGTGATTCTGATGGGCTTTCCTTTGTATGTGATTTATTTCTTTTCTCTCACTGCTTGTAGAATTTTGTTCTTCTGTTGGATTTCTGGAATCCTAACTATTATATGTCTATGTGTAGTTTTTTTTTGATTAAAGCTAGCTGGAGTCCTATATGCCTCACTTATCTGTATGTCAAGTTCTTTTCCCCTTCTTGGAAATTATCTGCCATCACTTCTGTGAATAGTTTTTTTATGTCATCTGCACTCTCTCCTGTTTCTTCATTGACTCCAATCAGTCTTATGTTATTCTTCTTTGCATCGTCTAGCAGCTGCTGGATTGATTTCTCATGTTCCCTTACAATTTTAAAGCAATTTTTCTTTTCTTGGTCACTAATTGCAATCTTATCTTCTATATGTGAAATTCTATCCTCACACGGTTCATTCTGCTGCGCAGACTTTCGATGGAGTTTTTAATCTCTTGGAAATCTGTTTGTATCTGTTTTATGGATTCCATTTGTTTCCTATGTTGGGATTCCATCATGTTCCTCAGATCCTCTATTTTTTTATCTGTGTCCTCTCTAGATTTATTAATCATGTCTTGCACCATGAGCACAATCTTTGCTGTTATCTGAGTAATTATTTCTGATTTCATTTTTCCCAGATCCTCTTTTGTTGCCAGTTCAGAGAGTCCACGTGGTTGAGTATCAGATTGTTTCATCTCATTTCCCTTTGGGGTTGCTGTAGGTGATCTGGAAGTCTGTATTTGAGGCTTGTTTATGTGTCTTCTCATTTCCACGGGGGGGGGGGGGGGTTGCTTTTGGCGCCCACGCAGCTCACCTTCTCTGCCCTAGGAGCTTGGGATGGTAGCAGGGGAGCTTCCTTCCAGGTTCTGGGACTGGCTGAGCTTCTCTGCCCTAGGAGCCTGGGATGGAGGTGGGGAGCTTCCTTCCGGGTGCTGGGACCGGCTCACCTCTGCCCTAGGAGCCTGGGATGGCAGTGGGGGAGCTTCCTTCCAGGTGTTGGGACCGGCTGAGCTTCTCTGCCCTAGGAGCCTGGGACGGAGGCGGGGAGCTTCCTTCCTGGTGCTAGGACTGCCTCAGCTTCTCTGCCCTAGGAGCCTGGGATGGAGGCAGGGAGCTTCCTTCTGCGTGCTGGGACCAGCTGAGCTTCTCTGCCCTAGGAGCCTGGGATGGAGGCGGGGAGCTTCCTTCCAGGTGCTGGGACTGCCTCAGCTTCTCTGCCCTAGGAGCCTGGGATGGAGGCGGGGAGCTTCCTTCCAGGTGCTGGGACCAGCTGAGCTTCTCTGCCTTAGGAGCCTGGGATGGAGGTGGGGAGCTTCCTTCCAGGTGCTGGGACCGGCTGAGCTTTTCTGCCCTAGGAGCCTGGGATGGCAGCAGGGGAGCTTCCGTCCAGGTGCTGGGACCGGCTCACCTTCTCTGACCTCTCTATATATCTTTTTTTATATATCTCCCTTGATACATATATAGCAAGGGAGTCTTAACGCAATTGCCAAGTTACCTGTTCACTCTTTGTGTGCTATTGCTTTAAATCTAAATTATTCTGCTTTCAGAGAATGACATAGGCTGGTGCTATGGTTTGATCTTGGGTATCTCCTAAAAGCCTCATGTATTTCGGAGGTAAATGGATCATGGGGATGCCACAGTCATCAGTGGATTAGTTATTCTGTTGTTTTAAAAATATTTTAATATACATGCTAATTTATTTTATTTATACTACTAATTTCTCTTAGTTCATTGAAGAGAATTCTAATTTTTAACTTGCAAATATTTTTAGGAGTAGGTTTTCAGAAACTTAATATATTTGAAGATCAGCATCAAGAAAAGAGAGGAAGGACTATAGTAAGTCAGAACTTAAGTCACTTCTTTTACTCTTTGGGAAACTTTGGACCTTTTTCACAGACCTCTTTGGGAGATCTAATAATAACTGAAAAGTTTGACTATATTTTTTTCATATTACAATGCCCCACTGCCATTATTATAGTTAAGACAGCACAGAGAATGGGAAAGATTGGACACATTCTGACCACCAACAAATGTTTGTTCATTGATAGCATTTTTTGGATACAATATACATGAAGCTATGTAACTTAATTTTTAATATTTATTTTTATTGGGTTATAAAACTAGTTGTCTTAATGCAGTGAGCAAAGTGTTATTTGTTTTTCTCTCTTCTTTCTAAGCATAGTTGAGCATTTAAAAAATGAAAATGGCATAGTCGGTGCTATGGCACATGCCTGTAGTCCTAGAACTTGGGAGGCTAGAGCAGGAGGACTGCAAATTTGAGACAGCCAGGCTGGGAATCTTAGTGAGACCTTGTTGCAAAATAAAAAAATAAAAAGGACTGGGGATAAAGATCAGCCATTAAGTGGTCTTGGGTTCCACCCCCAGTGCCTCACATACAAAAGGCTGTGGATTATAAATGCAAATAAACAACTATAGACAAATTGATTAAATGAAGTTGGAATTAATCTCAGTAGCACCAACGTCCAAATCATAGTGGAGACTTGAATCTGTGCAGGGAGCAACTTTCTTTTTTGAAGATTTCTCTAAAATCAATAAAAAGAAAAAAATCAATTTTGTTTATCTTCGCTTTTGACTTCATTTGAGAGGGAGTTTCTGGCTAGCACAGTGTCCTCTTCAATTTGTTTCAGTATAATGTACAGCAGATACATTTGATTAATGAACTGATTAGCAATTTCTTTAATTATTTTTCCAGTATTTTTTTTATTATCAAGGGTGCAGTGAATTCTTTAAGCTAGCACTCTCTAACTATGCTACTCCACAAACTAAAAACAAGTTTGTGTTACTAAAAAGGATAAACAGAAAATATGAAAACTTTTAAATTTCAAAATAGATTCTTAAGACCTCTCTTACATACAAATTCTCTTTCATTTCTTCAAAAGCGGTAAATGTAAGGATCACAAAGTGTTTATGATGTAATATATTAGTAAAATTGTATCTTTATTATTGAGAAAATTCAGGATTTTATTAACAATTCCGTAATTTTTAAGTCATATTATGTGTAGAAATGACACATATAAAATATTTGATAATTCAGCCTCGGCTAGATATTGGGATTTGAGCTCTGTTTATTACTAATTTGCCCAACATATCAGCCTGAATTCCAGTGGCTTAAAATAATAAACACTTATTATGTCAGTTTTTATATGTGAAGAATCTGAGCTTAGTGTAGGTGGTGCCTCTGACACAAGTCTTTCATAAATTTGCATTGATGCTGTTTGCAAAGGCTTCTGTTTCATCTGGAGCTTCAACCAGGGCCAATCATCCTTCCCAGATCATTCATAGGATTAGTGACAGCCCTTTGAGAATATGTGGGGCTCTGTATAAACTACTTAAGTGTCTTCATAATATCCATGAGAGAGACAAAGAAAGAGCACACAAGATGAAAGGAAATCATGTTCTTTTATGACCTAATCTCAGAAGTAACATCCCATCAGTTTTTCCTTATTCTACTGTTAGAAGGTGGTCACTAAGTCTAGCTCACACTGATTCAGCATGAATACCAAGAGGAAAGAACCACAAAAGACTATCTTAGAAGCTGTTTACCATACTTACTAATCTGTTAAAATTAAATGAACATCTCCACTTAAATAAACTTGAGCTTTATCATAACATCACCTAAGTGGTGTGTGGTTCTTCTAGTCTGTCCTTCATATGTCAGGTGTTGATTTTGGAATTCTACTGCTCAAAAACGTTTAATAGTTTCCTACAACATAGAGAATGATGGTCAAATTTCAGGCCATGTATTTTGTCTTCCAATATCTGACTTCTCATTCTTTTTACACAGAACTACTTTTAAACATTGTACATTTTTCTGCTTTTCTGCTCTATATCTGAAATATCTCCTTCACCACACAACTTCCTTATCTTTCTATTCCACTTTAGTTAATGAACTTTAATCCAGTCATGTAGGATACAATTCAAATACTTTTTCAGCCATGAATGTTTCTGAGATATCCCTAATAAAATTCAGTCCTTTCATCCATATGTTCATATAATTTAGTTTTTATCTCTAATTCAGAATTATATGTACAAAAACAAAACCATTTGAATGTTTGCCTCCTACAATGCACAGTATAATCTTTGCAGAGATAATGATCATGAGTTATTTAGCTTATTTTTCAACCTTTATAATACCTATCACAATACTTTGTTTGTAATTCAGCAGCATGTAAAGGGATTTTAGACTTAATTACCTGTGCATAGTGTTGTGTAATTCAGAAATGTATTGAATCTTACTCAACATAATGACATATTCTTTGCTGGCAATGTTTTATGAGATTTCAGAGTATATGATTCTCTTTTGTTTTTGGGTACTGGGGATCAAACTTGGGACCTTTCGCTTGCGAGGCAGGCGGCAGAACCACTGAGCTAAATGCCTCGCCCAGAGTATATGATTCTCAATCCTATATTTAAACATACTTGAAAAATATATTGGATTTATTTAGAGACGGTATGAAGCCAAAATGCCATTGAAAGAAGAGGTAAATTATCCAGTGCAGAAATTCCACAAATAGGTATTTCTAATATAGAATATATGAAGTGGTTAGGTATCTTTTAGCATATTTGTCATACCTCCACAATATTCTATTTAAAGTTTACTGATAAAAATGTTGAGGATAATTTTCACATAGCTATGTTTAAAGATCAAAATAACAGAACTTTTTAAGTAAAAAGGTGACTCATTTGATATTTTCCAAAGATCCAGGAGTGCTAATGTGGCTTCTTATAGTCTATAATACATTTGAGTGCTTTAATAACAGAGGTGCTTATTCACAGAAAATTCCACATTGTGCATTTAAGGCAAAAAATGGTATTGACTTCTTAGAGATTAATTTTGCCTAAAATTCCACATGTTGTATCCAGCTTGAGTTCACAATGATATGTTTTTAAGCTTATACTCTCTATGATACATTTAGTTGCCTTTTCCTTGAATTCCTCATTTGATGAATTCCTTGGCAATCTTCGAATTCCTTGGCATTACAAGTGTTTAAATTTATAAGGCATCTCCATGAAGTATAAAGCAATTATCTCATTTAGATAATGCTTCTCCTAAGAAGGTATAAAATATTAGAATGGATACTTTCTTGTTCATATAAATTGTGTACACTAATGTTACCATCTTCCAGGACTGTAATCTTTTAATAATTTTTTATTATTTTCAAATTTTCTATTACATATAGTACTTGGAACATTGGTTAATAATAATCAGTATATCAGCAAATATCAAATTATATCTCTTATTTTAAAATCATAAATCTAGATGATACATTGGGAATTACCTATTTATCAAGCATAAAAATACTTTTAAGGTACTTTATATTTTCGTGAACTTTCTACAAATTTTAAGAATTCCAATTTCATATCATATCAAATTTTAATTTTCTAATATACCTTTTTTTAAATAAAGTTTTATTTTATAGGAGTTTATGTTTAAAGAAAAATTACGAAGACGTATAATAGCTCCTATTACCCTGTGCCAACTTTTCCTTCACTAGTGAAGTTAACCTTGACTACCTGGCTGAGGTAGCCAATTAACCTAATTTGCATCATTTTTATTTATCCAAAAGGCATCAGAAAGTTAATGAAGTAATGAGAAAATTGTCAGGTAAACAATTTGGCTCATCTAGTTCATCTTACATATGTACATACTGAGTAGTTAGAGTTTATGAGGCTGTCGAACTTATTTTTCAATGAAACACTAAAATTGTTTGCTATTTATGGAGAATGATAAATAAAAATGATTACAATTTTAAACTTAAAATTAAAATTAGGGCTGTTATCCTGAATGGAATTTTCTTTTAGGTAGCTCACTAATATACAAAATATTTATTGCCAATAATTATACAAATATTTTATTGAAATAATGTTGATATAATAAAATACTAACCTTTTTTCATGGTGATGGCCAATAACTTTCATTTCTAATTCTAAAATGTGGCCAGGATATTTTTTATTTTTTGGTACCAGGGATTGAACTCAGGACCTTGTGCTTGCAAGGCAGGCACAGTGCCACTGAGATAAATCCCCGGCCCTCAGCCAGGATATTTTATTAAATACATGATACACATAATTTATAACAACAGGTATTAAAAAACAGGTCAAAAAATTTAATACCAACCACAGAGGATTTAGGTGATATGGACAGAAAGGAAGAATAGAAATATATAAATTAGATGGAAAATGACTGAATGGATGAGAGGTGGGTGGGGAAAAAATAAATAATTTCCAGAAAAAGGGCTTGGATAATATGTAATCATGCCATTAAGTTAGTTTAAAATGTTTTCATTTTTTCAGAAGCACTGAAATTGTGCTTATATATATTGAGTACAACTTGCTGGAGAGCATATACACAGACTCTGAGTATATGTACTGATTCTAAAGAAAAGAATCATTTGCTTTTAATTTCTGCTCATTTTAATTGAGGTAAAGGGAGTAGACTATTTAGTGAATGCAGATTACTATGATTCCATAGAGAATAATTTCCTGTATTACAACACTGTCAGAGTAAATCAACTGGATTCTTCAGAAAATTACCAGTGTCAGAGACCAGAGGAGAATCAAGGTTTAATAGGCCTCCCCTGTGAACACACAGGAGAAAAAGCCTGCACTCAGGGGTGATTGCATATTGCAGGGTCTAGGGAAAAGTTAAGACAGCTGAGGTTAAGTTGTTTACCAGAGTATGGACTAATGGATACTGGAAAGCAGATGAATCTTGTGTTACTTTGGTTGTTTGGCAAGATGAAGCAGATGGGTATATGTATGAGGGCGGGGGTTCCCTGTGCTTACTAAGAGGCAAGAGCCCCCTGGCTGCCTGCATGTTAAACTGACTCCAAGTGTCTTTGTCATTCATTCTCATTCACCACCAGGTCAAGGAGAATAAAGTAGTAGGTCTAGGTCCTGGAACAAAGCTGGCTGGGTGGGTGGGCTACAGGTGGCACCCCACCCCCAGTTAGGGCTACTTACATACTAGAATAAATTACTGGGGTCCCCCTCACATTCCATTCCAAAAGAAATTAACACAAGATAACTTGCAACCATTGTAGTAAAGACTGGTTGAGATAAGAGTCATCAGTAATTGTTAAGTTTAAAAGAAGAGTTGATGTAAAGCAATATATTTACATGATCTAAAGTAGAGACACCAGGCAACATACTGATGAGATGATCAAAACTAGCATCACAAATGAGAGGAGAAACATTGTGTGCCTACAGAAATCCTAAAAATGACATACTTTGCTTATGTGGTATATTGGACAGGAGTGTATAACCTGAATTAATCGCAAGAGAAATGCAAATTGAGGAATATTTTATAAAATAACTGAGCAATATATATATATATATTTTTGGTACAGGGGATCAAACTCAGGACCTTGCGCTTGCGAGGCAGGAGGTGGCACCACTGAGCTAAATCCCTGGCCCCAATGAGCAATATTTTTTATATTTAACACTATAATGCAATGTCATAGAGAACTATTCTAATTTGAAGGAGACTAAAAAGATATGACAACTAAATGCAATATGTGATCCTGAACTGGATTCTATATTGAAAGGGAAAATGCCATAAAAGATATCATTGGAATAAATACCACTGGAACAACTGACATGACTGGACTATGAACTATTGAGTAGATGAAACTATATATTAATGATAAATTTACTGAGTTTGATAACTTTACTAGTGCTACTTAAAAGAATAGTCTTTTTCTTAGGAAATGGTCACTGAAGTACTAAAAGGAGTATAACAAACAAATGTGATCAAGTATTTAAAATAGTTGTATCAGTCTCTTTTTTACTGTTAATAATAATACCACAGACTGGAAGAGTTATTTAAAAAAAAAGAAGAGGTTTATTTTTGCACTTGGTTCTAGAGGTGCAAGTTCCGTGGGGCTCACCTGGTGGTGGCCATCTGGCTGTGTCCTAAGGTAGCTCAGGGGATCACATGGCAAAAGGCAAGGAGCACACACGTATATGTGTCGCTTCTTGTCTCTATTCTTATAAAGCCACCAGGATTCAATCATCACGTTCTATCCTAATGACTTTATCTAATTCTAATCATTTTCCATAGGCCTCATTTCTTTTTTCCCTATTGTCTATCTTTTATTTTACACTTTATATATTTGATTTTTCATATAAGAGAAACAATGCTTGTGTGTCTGATTTACTTCATTTAATATTATGGTCGCAAGGTGCATCCAGTTTTCTACAAACAACTCAAGTATATCCTTCTTTATGGCACAGCCATACTCTATTGTATATAATATACCACATTTTTATATGCATTCATCTGTTGATAGACATATAGGCTGCTTCAAAGATTTAGCTATTATGAATTATACTGCTGTTATACACATGGGTATGCATGTATCACTATAATATGATGTTTGTAACTCTTTCAGGAAGATACCTAGAAGGGAAATAGCTGAGTCAAGTGGAACCTCTAGTTTTAGTTTTGTGAGGAATCTCCACACTGATTTCCACAGTAGTTGTACCAGTTTACACTCCCTCCAACAATCAAGAAGGGTTCCTATTTCCCCACAGCCTCTCCAGTGTTTATTACTTGATTTCTTAAAGATAGTCATTTTTTCTGGGGTGAGATGGAATTTCAGTGTTGTTTAATTTGCATTTCTTGACTGCCAAACACATGAAGTCTTGGAAGCCTCTCAAGCCATATCCAAAGCAACAGTGATTCTAAGTAAAAGGAACACAGATATTTTCAGTATTATTCTTATAACTTTTTTCTAAATAAGAAACTTTGCAAAGTTTTAAAAAATAGAAATAAAGATGCCCTACCAAGGTCCTGAGTCGCGTGGAAGATGCCGAATCACCCCGCTACAGACAGGCAAGTCTGCCTACACCCTACCGAGGTCCCCAGTCATGCGGAACACACGCCGAATCAGGCTGCTGCAGACAGGAAGGTCTGTGCACGCCCTACCGAGGTCCTGAGTCACGCGGAAGACACTGAATCACCCCACTGCAGACAGGCAGCCACCTGATTCCACACTACAAAGACGCAGACGACACCAGACCACCAGACCAAGGAACTGAGTCCCACTGTTCCCGGCCCAGAGGTAGGGGCTTCTGAGCTGCTGTCCCACTGCTCCTGGTCCAGAGGAAGGGGCTTCCTGGGCACCATTCCTCCCGCTGCTCCCAGATCACAGGAAAGGGCTTTTGGGCCACCTTTTGTCCCGCTGCTCCTGGCCCAGAGGACGGGGCTTCCGGGCCACCATCCCTCCCACAGCTCCCAGACCAGAGGGAGGGGCTTCTGAGCCACAATCCCATGGCTCCTGGTCCAGAGGAAGGGGTTTCCCGGCCACCATCCCTCCTGCTGCTCCCAGCCCACAGGAAAGGGCTTTTGGGTCACCATCTCTACCGCTGCTCCCGGCCCCTGCCCCACATCACCCAGCTCAGAGGAGGTAATCCATGCAGGCGGTAACAGCCCCCCGCCCCGGTCAAAATGAGAAAACACGTAAATAAGTCTCAAAACCAGACTTCCAGATCACCTACAGCAACCCCAAAGGGAAATGAGATGGAACACTCTGATACTCAACCACCTGGACCCACTGAACTGGCAACAAAAGGGAATCTGGAAAAAATGAAATCAGAAAGAATTTCTCAGATAACAGGAGAAATTGTTCCCCTAGTGCAAGACATGATTAATAAATCTAGAGAGGAGCTCAGGAACATGATGGAATCCCAACATAAGAAACAAATGGAATCCATAAAACAGATGCAAATAGATTTCCAGGACATGAAAAACTCCACTGAAAGTCTACACAGCAGAATGAGCCAATGTGAGGACAGAATTTCAGATATAGAAGATAAGATTGCAATTAGTGACCAGGAAACGAAAAAGTGCTTCAAAATTATAAGGGAACATGAGAAATCAATCCAGCAGCTGCTAGATGATGCAAAGAAGAATAACATAAGACTGAATGGAGTCAATGAAGAAACAGGAGAGAGTGCAAAAGACATAAAAAATCTCTTCACAGAAATAATGGCAGAAAACTTCCCAAGCAGGGGAAAAGAGCTTGACATACAGATAAGTGAGCCATATAGGACTCCAAATAGCCTTGATCAAAAAAAAATCTACACATAGGCATATAATTGTTAAGATTCCAGAAACACAACAGAAGAACAAAGTTCTACAAGCAGTCAGAGAGAAGAAACAAATCACATACAAAGGAAAGCCCATCAGAATCACAGCAGACTTCTCAATGCAAACCCTCAAGGCAAGAAGAGGTTGGAGTGACATATTCCAAGCCCTAAAAGAAAACAGCCTCCAACCCAGATTGATGTACCCTGCAAAACTATCTTTCAAAATGGATGGAGAAATAAGATACTTTCATGACAAAGAGCACCTTAGGAACTTCGTGAATACCAAACCAGCACTCCAAAGAATTTTACACAATATCCTAGGAACAGACATTGAGGATCACAACCCCAGGAAGCAAAGCAGAATGAACCCATCTGGCATGACAAGAAATTAAATGTAAAGGGGGAGAACCCACCAAAAAGAAAATGTCATGGCAATGACAAGTCAATACGTTTCAGTGATAGCCATCAATGTTAATGGTCTCAATTCACCAATCAAAAGAAATAGACTGGCAGAATGGGTCAAGAAGCAAAATCCAACAATATGCTGCATACAAGAAACACACTTCATTCAAAAGGAAACTCATAGACTGAAAGTTAAAGGGTGGAAAACAATACTGTATTCAACAGGAACCCCCAAAAAAGCAGGAGTAGCTATCCTCTTTGCAGATCAAGAAGATTTCAAACCAACACTGATTAAGAGAGATGAAGAAGGACACTACACTACATCCTTGTAAAGGGAAGAATCCAAGAGGAAGAGATGACAATCATAAATATCTATGCACCAAATACTAGTGCACCCAACTATATAAAACAAATACTAACAGACATGAAAAGTCATATATGCACTAATACAATTGTAGTGGGGGACCTCAACACTCCACTGTCACAAATAGATAGATCAACTAGACTAAAAATAAGTAATGAAATACTAGAACTCAATCGAACTCTTGAACAAATGAACTTAACAGATGTTTACAGAGTCTTCCACCCCACAAAATCAGAATACACATTCTTCTCAGCTGCACATGGGTCATTCTCCAAAACAGACCACATACTCACACATAGAACATGTTTAAGTAAGTGCAAAGGAATTGAAGTTATCCCCTATATATTATCAGACCATAGTGCGATGAAATTGGAGATCCATAGCAAAAGAAACTCAAAAAATTTCATAAACATGTGGAAATTGAACAACACACTTCTGAATAACCAATGGGTCACAGAGGAAATTAAAGAACAAATCAGACAGTTCCTTCAATTAAATGACAATGACAATACAACATATCGGTATCTACGGGACACAATGAAAGCAGTCCTAGGAGGGAAATTCATAGCAGTGAATATGCATATTAGGAAAACAGAACGAGCCCAATTAAACAACCTGATGCTGAACCTCAAGGTTCTAGTAAAAGAAGAGAAGGACAACCCCAAAGCTCATACAAGGGAGGAAATTATAAAGATCAGAGGAGAAATCAATGCAATGGAGACTAAGAGAACGATACAAAAAAATCAATGAAGCCAAGAGTTGGTTCTTCAAAAGAATCAACAAAATTGACAAACCTTTAGCCAACCTTGTCAGAAAAAGGAAAGAAAAGGCCCAAATCCATGCAATTAGGAATGAAAAGGGTGAAATTACAACAGACCCAGCAGAAATCCAGAGGATCATCAATACCTACTTCCAGAACCTATACGCCAATAAGATGGACAACACAGAAGAAATGGACAGATTCCTAGATACATATGAATTACCAAAGTTGAACAAAAAAGACCTAAAAATTCTGAACCACCCAATATCAATCAATGAAATTGAAAATGTAATTAAAAACTTATCAACTAAGAAAAGCCCAGGCCCTGATGGTTTCACTGCTGAATTCTACAAGACATTTAGAGAGGACCTACTGCCACTACTGTTTAAACTCTTCAATGAAATTGAAAGAGAAACAATACTCTCAAATTCATTCCTGGAAGCAAGTATCACCTTGATCCCCAAAGCAGAGAAAGACCCAACTGAAAAAGAGAACTATAGGCCAATCTCACTAATGAACATAGATGCAAAAATCCTTAATAAAATACTGGCAAATAGAATGCCGAAGATCATCAAGAAGATCATACACCCAGAAAAAGTGGGATTCATCCCAGGGATGCAGGGATGGTTCAATATACGAAAATCAATTAATGTAATACACTATATCAATAGAGCCAAGGACAAAAACCATATGATTATCTTCATAGACACAGAAAAAGCATTTGACAAAATTCAACCTGCATTTATGATAGAAACCCTATAAAAAATTGGAATAGATGGTCTCTACCTCAAACTGATAGAAGCCATCTATGAAAAACCAACAGCCAGTATCATCCTAAATGGTCAAAAACTGAAATCCTTCACATGAAAATCAGGAACAAGACAAGGATGTCCACTATCACCACTCCTGTTCAGTATACTTTTGGAAACATGAGCCACAGGAATTAGACAAGAGAAATAAAAGGAATAAAGGTACTAAATGAAGAAGTCAAATTGTCATTATTTGCAAATGACAGGATACTCTTCTATAAAGACCCCAAGAACTCCCCCAAAAGTCTTCTAGACTTAATAACCAAATTCAGTAGAGTAGTTGGATACAAGGTCAACACACAAAAATCAATAGCTTTCCTCAACATGAACAACAAACTCACTGAGACAGAAGTAGGGCAACAATTCCTTTCACAATAGCATCCAAAAAACTGAAATACCTAGGAATCAACTTAACAAAAGAAATCAAAGACCTCTTTTCTGAAAGCTATAGCACTCTGAAAAGAGAGATTGAAGATGATATCTGAAAATGGACAGACATCCCCTGCTCCTAGGTAGGAAGGATTAATATAGTGAAAATGGCCATACTTCCAAAACTGCTATATAGATTCAATGCAATCCCAATTGAAATCCCAGCAGCATGCTTCATGGACCTGGAGAAAACAATCCAAAAATTCATTTGGAACAAGAAGAGACCCAGAATAGCACAAGCAATTCTAGGTAACAGAGGCATGGCAGGGGTTATCACAATCCCCAACCTGCAATTATACTGCAAAGCTACTGTGATAAAAACAGCATGGTATTGGCAAAGAAACAGACTTGAGGACCAGTGGAACAGATTAGAAGATGCAGAAACAATGCCAGACACACTCAGCCATCTCATCTTCGACAAAGGAGCCAAACACCCTCACTATGAAAGATAGCTTCTTCAATAAATGGTGCTGGAAAAATTGGGTTTCAACTTGCCAAAGGTTAAAACTAGACCTATATCTCTCACCATGCACTATACTAAAATCAAAATGGATGAAAGATCTAAATATTAAAACAGAAACATTGAACTGGCTGGAACAGAGGTTAGGTAGAACCCTTGAAGACATTGGTGTAGGAAAAGATTTTATGAACAAACCTCAGTTACCCATGAACTAGCACAAATAATCAACAAGTGGGATCTCTTCTCACTAAAAAGCTTCTGCACAGCAAGAGAAACCACCAGCAGTGTGAAGAGACCACCCACAATGTGGCATAAATTTTCACCAGCTGTCCCTCAGACAAAGGTCTACTATCTAGAATCTGTAAAGATCTTTAAAAAAGCAGACTTCCCAAATTTAAAAACCCAATCCACAAATGGGCCTCTGAAATGAACAGACATCTCTCAGACAAAGAAGTAAAAATGGCAAATAAACATATGAAAAAATGTTCAACATCACTGGTCATTCGAGAGGTGCAAATGAAAACAAGGCTGAGATTCCACCTCACCCCAGAAAGAATGGCTGCTATCAAGAAATCAACCAATAACAAATGCTAGAGGGGCTGTGGGGAATGGAGAACCCTGTTCCACTGCTGGTGGGAGTGTAGACTGGTGTTACCACTGTGGAAATCGGTTTGGAGATACCTCAAAGAACTAGAACTGGAAGTCCTATTTGACCCAGCTATTCCCCTGCTGGGTATCTTTCCCAAAGAATTAAAAGAATCATACCACAGTGATATATGTGCACCTATGTTCATAACAGCACAATTTGTAATAGCTAAAACTTGGAAGCAGCCCAATTTCCCATCAACTGGAGACTGGATAAAGAAAATGTGGTTGTTTTTATAAAGTGGAGTAGTACTGAGCCATAAAAAATGAGAAATTAGAGATATTTATAGCTAAATGGATGCCCATTGAGGCGATACTCTTAAGTGAAAAAAATAGGACACACATGTGTAAATACCAAATAGTTTCTCTAGTCTGAGAAACTGAAAGTGTAAATAAGGACTAAAAGGTAGAATAATGTGAAACAGAAAGAAAAGGATCAAAGGGGAAGGGGAAGTGGGAGGGTAGGGGAAAGTAAAGAAGGGAATGGAATGAATATGAGAAAATTAAAAAATTGGAAACAAAGTCTTTGTAAAATGGGAGGGCTGGAGGGGTTGAAAGGAGGGCAGGGGAAGGGGAACAATAAGAAAAAAGAGATTATGTAAATGTGCAAATTTCCAATGATGAATGTCATTATAGTGTATACCTAAAATATACCAAAAAAATTAATTTTAAGTATATATAAGACAAAGAACAACATTACTTTCAGTAGCAGTTTTAGATATAAGACAAAGATATTCTTCATGGTCACTTGTTTCATCAATAAATTACACACATATTGCCTTGATTATGTTCATTTATAAAATACAATTAAATATCATTGCTACTATATCTGAATGTGTCCCCCTCAGAAATCTTACTAGGGCCCTTATAAAAGTGGTCCATGAGAGCTTGTTAGCTCCTTGTGCCATGTAAGCATACAGTAATAAATTACTGTCTATGAGGAAGTAACTTTCACCAGATCCTACTGGTGCTTTGATCTTGAATTTCCCAGCTTCCAAAAGTATGAGAAATAAGTTTCCATTGTTTATAAGTTACCCAGTTTATGGTATTTTTCATAGCATCTTGAACAAACTAAGATGATTTTATTTGTGGAGCACAGTTGCAAGATGTTGTACAAAAATAACATATTCTGGAATGAGTCCTCTTCCTAGTTCTCATTCCTTTCATCGTGTACACATTATTTGCTTTTCTTCACCCTCAGTGTTAAGTGACTCCTAATAGTTCTGGGTGAGGAAACTTTTGATGTATAACTTACAAAATCTTAATTCTACTTGCAATCATTTATTGAATGCTGACATTGTCCATCTCTCTTTTTCTAATTATGATTTCAAATGTAGAATCAATGTTAACTTTAAGAACTCTTTTGCCAAACAGTCTTTATAAGAGTTTGTGGCTAATAGCTATATCTAGGAGCTGGGCGTGGTAGCACATGCCTATAATCTCAACTGTTTGTGAAGCATGATGCAAGAGGATTATAAATTTGAGGACAGCTTGAGGAATTTAGTGAGACTTATTTCAAATTAAAAAATATAAATAAAAAGGGCTGGGAATGTAGTTAAGTGCTCCCAGTACTGGAAAACAAAATGAAAACCAAAAGAAGCCCAAAACTGTCTCTGCTTATAGAAATTATTTGCATATAAACTCTAGAAACATAGCAATTTTTGAAAATGAGCTTAAGGTACATTGACCAACTCCTCTACTTTACATAAATGTTAAGGACTTATACACTTTTTCCATATATAGTTAGTAGAAAAATTGATACTAGAATTTATGTCTTATGATGACTCTTCTAGTACTTTTTTCTACTATAACATAAAAGATTACAAGATTATATGTGCTTATGTCCCTATATGTGATAAGCCTAAGCACATGTTGTCTTGTTCTTCTTACTATAGAATTTATATCCCAGATTAGTATGTAGACTCTGAATTTTAGAGTTTCATAGTGAAAATTATCTATATAGAATGTTGAAGAGTCTTCGATCTGTTTAGTCAACAAACACTTCTGTACTATGTAGTTCATAATTTGAGGTCCATTTGGTTAAAACTCCCATTAAAACTTCCATTAGCACCTTAATAAAAAACAATTCCACATTTCAGAGAAGCAAAAATCAGAAACTGGGTTTTATTGGTAATTTAGTTATAGCATGCCTTTTAGGGAAATGGAACTCTCACTTTTTGTCTAGAGTCATTATTAATATTGTTTACTCTTGATTTTTCTAAGAGAATGAGAACTACAACCTCATTACTATAAATAGTAAAT
Source organism: Heterocephalus glaber (assembly GCF_053883595.1). Classification (NCBI taxonomy): domain Eukaryota; kingdom Metazoa; phylum Chordata; class Mammalia; order Rodentia; family Bathyergidae; genus Heterocephalus; species Heterocephalus glaber. The sequence goes on along the minus strand of NW_028258384.1, from coordinate 22,146,446 downwards.
ATATTTACCTCCTACCCAGGAACACTCCTTTTTCTATTTGGAGGAATAAACATGTTATTGTTTCTCAATTTAAACAGCCTCCCTAGTGGTCTGTCTGTTGGTAACAGCAGTTTTGAACTAAAGTACAAGAAAATGGAGCTGGTGATCACAAGCAAAGAATGCAAGACTTTTTAATATTTTATATAACAGATTCAGGCAGGGCTTTCCTACTTTATTATCAAAGGTGTTGCTATTTCCTTTCATGCCTTCGGACATCCCAGAATAATAGGAGCTGCCTGAGTCAAATTTCTATCTCACAGGGCTTTCACAAAATTTCACATGGTAATTAATTCCAGCCTAAAGACAGAGGAGACCTTTTTTTATAAGACTTTTGTTCTTATTGCCTGGTGAACTTTGAAATCAAATTGGTGGGAAATTGGAATCTTTTCTACTCCTATGTCCCTTCACATCTCTGTACCTCCCCACCCACAATATTTTTTAAAATTAATTTTATTGGTATATTTTAGGTATACAATTTAATGACATTCATCATTGGAAATTTGTACCTTTATATAATCTCTCTTGGTTCTTACTTTTTCCCCATTCCCCTACCCTCCCTTCAACCCCTCCATCCCTCCCTATTTACAAAGACTTTTTTTCCATTTTTTCATTTTCTCATATTAATTCCATTCCCCACAATATTTTTGAAACCAGATAGAGGCAGACAGACTCATCCGGGATTCTTTGGCCCTGATTCCTCTCTAGAGTACTTGCCCTTTCTAGTACGTATAGAAATGACTTGAAGGAATTCTAACTAACCTCAAATATAAGCCTAAGATAATGACCATGATTAAATGGAAGGAACATCTCATTCATATCAACTCCAATTCATAATCTTAGTTTATTTAAGTGGTTATCTTTGTTCTTTGGAATTCCAATTAGCCAAAGAATGCTGGTACAGATAATACCACCTGCCCATGGAAATTATTTTCTCTGCATCCACAGCTACCACTGTTCACTTCTTAGAAGCTGTATCTTGACATAATTCCTCTTGTCAACCCTCCCCCTCTTGAATTTTGGGCAAATATTTGTGGTGGTGGGAAGCTGGGAGGAGAAACCATCCTTCAAGACAGTTTTAAAACCTCAATTGCTCATTTAAAATACTACTTGAAATAGCAGCTGTCACTATCATTTTATAATTTTTTATGATTTTATAATTTTTTCGTTTCTATAGTCTAAGTAACTTAAAATATTTAAAGCTACTGATACATTTATAGTTTCTCCCAAATTACTCAGTTCCTAAATTCACCTTTCATGTTGTGATTTGTAAAATTTCAAACCATCTTTATATGAGAAATAAGAATTAACTAGAGTTTAGTTTAAAACTATAGAATAATGTCCTCCTTTTTGCTCCCCCTTCCCTACTTTTTCTTCTTGAGATCTATCCACCTGCCATGTATTTGTTTGTTGTTTGAATGTCCCCTACTTCCCCATTAAAATGTAAACTCTATTCTAGTTATCCAGAAATTCCACAGTGCCTATAGCAGTATCTGGCAAATATTTATACAAGTTCACTATTTTTTTGCATTAGTGATTAGTCTGCATGAACTATACTGTTTGCTTATTTCACATGCTATAATGAATATTCTCCTATACCTGGGAAATCTTCCTTTGGAAAGTACAGTTACTGTTTGCTATTTTACTGCCAACAAGGTAGGACTTGAGGTACTATTATTAAAATGACTGAAATGCTTTCCATATCCATGTACCTTTAGATTTTACTTAATAATATACATTCTTCACTTTGACACACATTCATTCATTCAATAAATATTCACTGAAAACTTACAATGAGCCACACACTTGCTCAGACACACAGACAATTAAAATATTGGACCTTGCTATGACTGTGTTAGTTACAACCTCACATCAAGTTCAGAATGTGTCATCTTACTAGTTGTTTGTGGATTTTTGCATAAACTTGAATATCAGTGTTGTTTTTGTGGCACCATACTTTTCTTATTTCTCTGATACCTTCCCATTTCTCTTGTCACTGATATTTCCTTTTCCTTTTACACTTCAAATGTTCTTGTTCACCAAGGTTCCACCTTCATCCTTGCTCCTAACACTGCACTTGGTCTCTAGCCACCACCACCGTTGGACCTTACCCACTCAATGTGTTTTTAAGATTGATATGTAAATTGTTTTCAAGTCTGTAGTTATAGCCAACAGTTCTCCCTGGAACTTCAGACTTGCATAACCAAATACCTCCTGGACAATTCTAGCTAGATGTCTCACAAGCATCTTCAATTCAGCATATCAAAATCTTAACTATACTTTTTCTTCTGCAGTTTCTTCCTTTTTATTTATCTATTTTTTTTTTTTCTTCACAAGTAGTACCACCATCCAGCAAGTCCCTCTATCTGGGAACTAGGTATGAACTCTGTCTCCTCCTTTTCTATAAACCCCTGTCCCATAATCTCTATATCCTATCTATATTTCTTGACTGTGTTACCTCTGTACCTTCTAGTTGCCATTTTCCTAATCCCATCTCCCTCCATCCTTTGCCAAGACAACTATAGCAATCTTCTAAATGGCATTCTAGCTTCCCTAGATCCAGTGATTATCATTTAGATTCCGTGTCTTAAAACTGTTGGGCCTCTAGGGACCCTAAAGTTATTTTATTTAAACACAGCCACTTATCTTTCCACCTTTTGGAGTTCATCACACCTACTGTATTTTGTACTTTTTTATGTGGTTTTCTACAAACCTTTGTCCTATTCAACTTTTCACTCTTAGTCTCATTTCTGTTGCTACCCAACTATGATTCTACTGTCAACCATTTCAGCACCATACTTAAGAGTACTCATCATTCAGTTGCTCCTGTCTTTGCTGCTTTAACCCTAGGAATAGCCCCCTGCTCATTTTCTCTTCTACTGCTCACAGTCTAACTAATCCTGTAGGGTAATGACATGCAACAGTGATATGTTGATTGCATCCATTGCTAGCAAAAGAAAAACTTAAAATGCATTAGATAGAATTTTGAAAAGAAAACATCTATCCCAGTACATCTACTTGATTCTGAAAACCTGTGACTACTATAAGTATTGAGAGGTTTCTGTAACCTGAATACTTAACTGGTGTCTTATGTGTTGAAAATTATTCGAAAAAGATTAAAAATAGAGGATCTTTTGTACCAACAGAATTTTCTTTAGGATTACATGAATTGAGTTTGGTAGAATCAAGGGATATAATTGAAGACAAGAAAAAGAAATTCGGGCATAGAACCTCATCATCTTATATTTTTCCCCCTGATTAAGAGCAACATACTAGCATGTATTTTTTCAAACACAGGCAGTCCCCATCTTACACCTGGCTTGTAGACAAATGCAGGGTATATTATAGTTTGGATTCTGATTACTCAAGTGGGAAAACTTCATTTTAATGGCAGTTGTTTGGAAACCAGAATGCATTTTCCCTCTGAAACTATGTTGTAAGTGGTGGTTGGGGTCCCACGGGGTAGCCAGTAATGTCACTGAAATACTGTACATTTGCAGTGAAACATATTTGTGATACTACTACTACTATGACTGAAAAGTGATAACACTGAATAAGAAAATTTTAGATTTTTGGCATGAGTGACAGTGCCTAAGAAAAAACAGGTTGCATTATAAGAGGATGAAGAAATATAAGGAGATTGAAGTTTCAGAATGAGATTCATGAACATTTTTAAAAATTTTAAATGACCCATGTTCTTTATCAAATCTGACTGTTTTTTAAAACTTGTGAACTTAGACTTCCCTTTTTTGGTAAGGAGGGCTTTATTGTGAGACTTCTATAGTGAGACTGAGGTCGGTTTTCAGGTAATTATCAAGGTAAAACAAGGGAGGAGAATGAAGATACTTTGATATGGTGCCAAAGGTAACTTTTGAAAAGAGATGACTTATATGCTAATGTGAAAAATAACAAAATAAATTATGTACTTAAATATTGGACAAGTATCACCATTCCAAAGAAAAAGTTATTTTTGCTTTGTTTTTTGACAGTCCTTTGCTTGTATGTGTAAATAGAAAAGTTGTACTAAATTAGAGAGGCTAAGTCAAGCCACATTAAAGAGATGGTATAGGGAAGAAAGAGTAAGCAACAAAACTTGCATGAGCTGAGGTAAAAAGAGGGTTATTTATTTGCTCCTTTTTTCTAGTCATATGGGATAAATTTGGACTAGGCAAGAAAATATTGAATGTGTGCTGCTTTAAGGCAGGTGTGAAAGGTTGAGTCAGAGAGCCATATAGAAAAAATGATTTTAGTTTTGTCACACATTATAAATGAAATCTTCCTTTGGTGTCCTTAAAAAGAATTCAGTAACTATTTTCATTGTTTTTAATCATGCCTTATGGAGATTGATTTTTACTTGAATGTGGTTCCAAAATTATACACATGTGATAAATGTGCCAAGATCACATTGATTGAGCTGTTGGTAAGAAAAGGAAATGAGGAACTCTTAGCATCATTATTCTGAAGAGGAAGAAGAGAGGAAGGACTGTGAGCCACAAAGTTCTCTTTGCTATTCCACGGGTGATTGCCAAACACTTATTCAACTATTTTTTATTGTGCCATGTGCTAGGCATTTTGCTGAGTGCTTACAGACATAGAGGAAGGTGTATTGGGGATACAGTGATAAACATAATATTGTCTTTCTCCTCATATATTTTCTAGAGTGTGGGGAAAGGATACAGATAAATAGATAAGAGGTTACAATCAATTGTGATAAGTGTTAATGTGGAGGTACTATTAAGGGTATATATAGAATAATCACCTAACTGACTTTGGGGACTGAGCATTTTGGCATGTGCCTGCAGTCCCAGCTACTTTGGGGGCTGAGGCAGAAGGATCACAATTTCAAGGTCAGCCTGGGCAATGTAGTAAGACCCTGTCTCAAGGAAAGGAAAGGGAAGGAGGGATGGAAATGCTTCCTAGAGCATTCTAAACTGATACTGAAAGATGTGTAGGGGTGAAATAAGAAAAGAGAAGTGAAGTGAGAGGCAAATGTTCCTAGCAGAAGAAATAATATTTAAGACTCAACCATATGGCAGTAAGCCTAGGAGAGGACTAGGAAAGAAGCCAGAGAGATTTCTGTCAGTGATGTTGTAACTTGTAGCAAAATAGTGCTATACCAAGAACATCTACATAATCCAGATAAAAGACAAAAAATCTGTTTCAAGGCATTGGAAAGTGGCCAGGACTTGAGAAGTTAAAAATCTCAAATAAGGAGAATAACAGAAAAGTGAGGTATATTTCCCTTTGGAGTATTTTCCAACTCCTGGAGAATGATACAGAGGAGTCACCAGAGGTTTCAGCTATCTCATGGGGCTGGGGAGAGACAGAAAAAAAATTGAGGGGTGTCAGTGTAGTCAGCACTTAACGGGATGAAATGCTGAAGAGAAGGGATGAGTAGAGAAATGAATGCACTCAGTAGTTTTTACTTTTAGGTAGTTGCCAAATTCTTCAGCTACCCATGTCATGAGAATGCCTAACTAGTTAAACAGGAAGTGACTGAAAAGCAAAGTGGAGTTTTTCCCAGTCTGATAGTATTGAAGAAACAAAAATTAATGTTCAGAACCTTCCACAGAGGAGCAACCCAAGAACTACTCCAGGATTTCAGTTTGGACCCCTGAAGATCCCAGTCTGTAAGAAGGAGTGGAGTAATCCAGATTTAGACTGAACTTTTAAAAGTGTGCATCTCAACTTCCTAGTTATTCCCCTCCTTTTAGATAAGACAATCTACCTCTGCTCCAGCTACCTATAAATGATAGCATGAACCCTTTCTAGAGGAAAATATCATCCAGATCCTCTACAATTTTTCAGATAAAACGTTTGTATTCAATCAAACATTAATAGGCTTATGAAGAAAGTGAACCAAGGAAAATCTCAGGCAACGAAGGCCTATGGATTATCCAAATATTGACATTCTCATAGACTTTAAAATTAAAGGATTCCCAGAGAGGTAAGAATATAGTAGCATAAGAATACTGAAAACTTTCTCAATAAGTAGGGAGGAGTTGATATAGTACTTATGCTATAGAGAGGTCTTTTTGAATGTAATAACTAAGAAGGTTGGTATTGAGAAATCCTTTGGATTTTACAAGTCCATTGTTGGTGAACTTGGGTGCAGTTTCAGTGGAGTGATAGGTATAGAAGCCATGGTGATGATAAGGGTATAGATTTTGAAACAAGTTGGGAAAGTGACTATGGAAAGCATGATCCAGTTTGTTAAAATTGTGGTCCATGAATGTATAGTGTCACCAATCTATATGGCTCTGTAATTTCCTCTAGTAATACTTGGGAAGAAATATAATGTTCAGTTGCACCATTAAGTTTATTCCTAGTTGTAATTTTGCTAGGAAAGTTTCACAGAAATAAAATGTAGAAGGGAAATGGAGAGATAAAAAGAGATTAGAATGCTTTTGGTTGGAAGTAACAGCTAAGCTAACTTAGGGACACTTAAGTATTAATTATTCTAATGTAATGTGGAATTAGGTTGCTCCTCTCTATAGTCCAGTGGTTTAATTATTTTAGAGCCAGATCTCATTCTTTGACCTTTCCTTCATGGTCACAAGATAGCCGCCATAGCTTTAGACATCATATCTGCATTCAAAGTAGGAAGAAAGGAGAGAGAAGGAAATGCCAGGTGGATGTGTTATTTTGCCAAGAAAACTTTCACTTACATCTCACTGGCAAAGACTGTGTAACATGTCTAGCTGCAAAAAGATGCTAGTAACCAGGATATTTAGTAAGTCACATCTAAAGGCGAGAGAGAAGGTACTTGATAATGGTTGTTGAGTTATTCAGTCATCAGTACTTGCAAAAAAGCAATAGATCAACCATGGACTCTAGGCTGACAAGGGAAAAAGGTTAGGGCTGGAGAAGGCTGAGAGCTAAAAACAAAGTGGTGGGATTCAGAGACAGGACATGTCTTCTAACACCAAAGAGCAGGTATAGCAGAAGTAACTACATGAAGGAAATGGAAGCATAGGAGCTGTTGGTCAGAGAAAAGTATGGAATTAGTTATTTATCATATTGAACTAGTATTATTAAGTTGGTTTTACTTACCATCTTGAGTAACATGTCTGGAGCATAAGAGCGTGGCAGAGGAAGGAGTACTCGTGGAGAGTATGGGGGCGGAGGGTTCTAGATTATATAATTATCAAAATAATCTCCAAAATATAAAATAAATATTAAGATTTCTTTAAAAATCATATAAGAAATTAATGATCATGTTCACATAAGTTTGTATTCTTTTCAACACACAGTTATCATTTGCATTTGGTCTTATTTTTCAAATTAAGGCAATTCACATTATGTGTTTGTAGGGTAGCAAAATTGGATGTGACTAAAATCTTATATTTTTCATTTTCCTAATGATTGTCATTCATCCTATGGTCAGAGTACAACTGAGTTTTCACAGGCTTTAACAGTATACAGATTTCCCTTCACTTCTTTCCCCATTCCCTTTCCCCTTTTCCTATCCCCATTCTGCACCCCTTCCTCCTATCCTTTACCATTTTTGCTTCCTTTTCCATTTTAATTTTACATTATTTTCTTCTCCTCTACCTTCTATTTTTTCTTTTCTTTCTTTTAGAATTCCAATAGTGGGGATAATAACATTTATAGATTAGAAGGAGGAAACCTGTACATATAGAGACCTACTGTGTTGTCATAAATCCAAGATGATTTTTAGAAATATGTATTTTAGTAAAATCTGCTCTACTACCTATATTTTTACAGATGTAGCATAGATTACAATTAAAATGCCTTTCAGAGGACCAATGTATTTAACAAGACAACAATTAAATGTTTATACCTGTAAGGTCTGACTGAGGCATGATTGAGACCACTGAGGCAGGCAAAGTCTAAGCAACATGCAGTGAGTTTATTGTCATCTGGGTGCAGATGGGCCATCTGACCTTACAATACCCATATTTATCTGTTACATGTATGTACCTGTGTGTATCCATGTATATACCAACACAATGCTTTATTTTCAGAGTTGGAAAAAACATTTTTTTTAATCACATAGACTGCTTATTATAACATTGCAGTCCAATATTTAGGCAGGTGATTATTACAACTTATTAGTCCATCAGCATTTGGAAGAATAACTGTTCTAATGTAACTAACCATTGAAAGTAATACGTTTTAAGTGTTCTAAATTGCATTTATAATTACTTATAACTAAAACTCCCTAGAATTGTAAAATTCATTTGTCTTATGAAAGGCTTCATTGCTTATCTTTGTTGTTGCACTATTACTTTAGATTAATTTCATTTTGAAATTGCATATCATATATAATTTGCTAGTAGTAACATGAAATGTATGATTTTACTCTGAGGAACAAAGCCTCTTCAACATTTTTTAATATCATATACCGAAACAGAACTTCCAGGATGATTAGATCACATTTGGCACAATATAGATCTATTTATACTTGCATAATGCATGTACATGTACACACAGTTATATTTTATTACTATTTGGGTACATTGATTTTTCTATAAAGAGAACTATTATTCACATCTTTTTGCACAGAAGTACACTTCAATATTGGCATAGGTAAACAACTTACTAAAATAAAACCCATGCTTGGCATAACTATTACTGGTGTCACAGATTTTACAACTATAATATTTCTGAAAAGTTAGCTTGAACATTTTGGAACTTTCTTTAGAGTGAATGCAGAGGCAGTTTGGTGAGCTATAAAACTTGTACGTTTCATTTTGCATTACAGTCTAGGCCAAATCTCAAGTGTCACTAAATCTGATCCCATCTTAAATTGTAACCCACTGTCATTCCCAGAAAGAGGCTTTTCCCCTACACTGGGCAAACTGGCTATTTGAATCAAACGAAGTGGCTCTGCCAGCAAGCAACTATTATTAGGAATGAGAAAGAGTTAGAAATAGGTTAACAACCAAAACATAAATTCCAAGTCCAGAAGTATACAGGCAGCTTTAACTCCACTATTGTTTCTTGTGATCCTGTTGGAAAAAAATGTATGAATTGACTACAACTAAAGTAAAAGTCACTAGCATACTGTAGAAATAATCTTAAACTGAGAAATATTCCATTTCTTTACTTAACATAAAATAAAACTCATCTGAAGACATTACTTCTTCTTCATCAGGAGAAACCTCACCAAAGATATATTGAATGTCTTGAGACCCCAAAGTTGACCTACACCAAATTAAGGATTCTCTAAGACTTGATATTGACTCTGGGAAAGTTTGTTATTGTCTGTTTTGTTTAATATAGAGAGTAATTAGTCAGAATTAGTCAGTTTTTAGTAGATAGTTTGGTTTCCAAAACCCATCTTTATTTCTATTTTTTTTTGTATTAAATTCTTATATTGGTACATTGTGGGTATACAACACAATTACATATCTCATTGGGAATTGTACCTTTACATAATGCATCTTGGTTCTTATTTTTTCCCCATTCCTAGCCCACCCTTCATGCCCTCCACCCTTTCCTATTTACAAAGACTTTATTTCCATTTTTTCCATTTCTCATCATTTTTTCCTTTCCCTTCTTTCCTTTACCCTGGTCCTCCCACTACCCCTACCCCTTTGGACCTTTTCTTCCTATTTTACATTATCGATTATTCATTCTAATCATTGGTACATTTTAGGTATACAATATAATGACATTCATCATTGGAAATTTGCACCTTTACATAGTCTCTCTTGGTTCTTATTTTTCACCCTTGCCAAGCCCTCCCTTCAACCCCTCCATTCCTCCCTATTTACAAAGACTTTGTTCCTACTTTTCCATTTTCTCATATTAATCCCATTCCCTTCTATCCTTTCCCCTAGCCCTCCCACTTCCTTCCCCTTTGCCCCTTTTCTTCCTATTTCACATTACCTATTATACATTTAGTCCTTATTTACACTTTCAGTTTCTCACACCAGAGAAACTATTCGGTATTTACACATGTGTAATTTATTTATTTCACTTAAGAGTATTGCCTCAACGTGCATCCACTTAGCTATAAATGTCTCTAATTTCTCATTTTTTATGGCTGAGTAGTACTCCATTTTATAAAAAAACCACATTTTCTTTATCCAGTATCCAGTTGATGGGCATTTGGGCTGTTTCCAAGTTTTAGCTATTACAAACTGCACTGCTATGAACATGGGCACACATATATCACTGTGGTATGATTCTTTTAATTCTTTGGGGAAGGTCCCCAGCAGTGGAATAGAGGGGTTAAATGGGACTTCCAGTCCTAGTTCTTTGAGGTATCTCCATACCGATTTCCACAGTGCTTGCACCAGTCTACACTCCCACCAGCAGTGGAGCAGTTTTCCTCTTTTGCCACAGCCCCGCCAGCATTTGTTATTGGTTGATTTCATGATAGCAGCCATTCTTTCTGGAGTGAGATGGAATCTCAGTGTTGTTTTCATTTGCATCTCTCGAATGACCAGTGATGTTGAACATTTTTTCATGTATTTATTTGCTATTTCTACTTCTTTGTCTGAGAAATGTCTGTTCATTTCAGATGCCCATTTTTGGATTGGGTCTTTAAATTTGGGAGGTCTGATCTTTTTAAGTTCTTTATAGATTCAAGATAGTAGACCTTTGTCTGAGGAAGAGCAAGTGAAGATTTTTTCCCACATTGGGAAAAATGGTCTGATGATTTACAGTGCATAACTTCAGTTCCCTTGCACTTACTTAAACTTGTTCTATGAGTATGTGGTTCATTTTGGAAAATGACCCATGTGCAGCTGAAAAAAATGTGTATTCTGATTTTATGGGGTGGAAGACTCTGTAAACATCTGTTAAGTTCATTTATCCAAGAGTTTGATTGAGTTTTGGTATTTTGTTGCTTTTTTTTGTCTAGTTCATCTATCTATTTCTGACATTGGGGTATTGAGGTCCCCCACTACTATTGTATTAATGTTTATTTGCATTAATGCTTGTATTGTATTAACGCTTATTTGATTTTTCATGTCCATTAGTATTTGTTTTATATAGTTGGGCGCACTAGTGTTTGGTGCACATATATTTATGATTGTCATCTTTTCCTCTTGGATTGTTCCCTTTACAAGGATGTAGCATCCTTCTTTGTCTCTCTTAATCAGTGTTGGTTTGAAATCCACTTGATTGGCACAGAGGATAGCTACTCCTGCTTTGTTTCAGGGTCCTATCACAGGGAATATTGTTTTCCACCCTTTAACTTTCAGTCTATGAGTTTCTTTATGAATTAAGTGTGTTTCTTGTATGCAGCATACTGTTAGATCTTGCTTCTTGATGCATTCTGACAGTCTTTCTTTTGATTGGTGAATTGAGACCATTAACATTGATGTATATAACTGATACATATTGACTTATTGTCATGACTTTTTCTTTTTGTTGGATTCTTCCCTTTTGCATTTAATTTCTTGTCCTTCCTGATGGATTCATTCTGCTTTGCTTCCTGGGGTTGTGATCCTCATTGTCTTTTCCTAGGATATTGTGTAAAAATTTTTTGAGTCCTGGTTTGGTATTCATGAAGCTCCTAAACTGCTCTTTGTCATGAAAGTATCATATTTTTCCATCCATTTTGAAAGATAGTTTTGCAGGGTACACCAATCTGTGTTGGAAGCTGTTTTCTTTTAGGGCTTGAAATACATCACCCCAAGCTTTTCTTGCCTTGAGGGTTTGCACTGAGAAGTCTGCTGTGATTCTAATGGGCTTTCTTTTGTATGTGTTTTGTTTCTTTTCTCTAGGTGCTTGTAGAATTTTGTTCTTCTGTTGGGTTTCTGGAATCTTAACAATTATATGCCTATCTGTAGATTTTTTTGGATCAAGGCTCACTGGAGTCCTATATGCCTCACCTATGTGTATGTCAAGTTGTTTTCCCCTGCTTGGGAAGTTTTCTGCCATCACTTCTGTGAACAGTTTTTCTTATGTCATCTGCACTCTCTCCTGTTTCTTCATTGACTGTGATCAGTCTTATGCTTTTCCTCTTTGCATCATCTAGCAGCTGCTGGATTGATTTCTCCTGGTCTCTTACTATTTTAAATAAATTTTTCTTTCCTGGGCAGTAACTGCAATCTTATCTTCTATATCTGAAATTCTATCTCACATTGGCTCATTTTGCTGTGTAAACTTTCAATCGATTTTTTAATCTCCTGGAAATCTGTTTGCATCTGTTTCATGGATTCCATTTGTTTCCTGTGTTTTTATTCCATCATGTTCCTCAGCTCTATTTTTTAAAATCTGTGTCCAGTATAGATAAATCATGTCTTGCACTATGGGCACAGTCTCTGCTATTACCTGAGAAATTATTTCTGATTTCATTTATTCCAGATCCTTTTTTGCTGCCAGTTCAAGGAGTCCAAGTGGTTGAGTATCAGATTGTTCCATCTTGTTTCCTTTTGTGGTTGCTTTAGGTCATCTGAAAGTCTCATTTTTGAGACTTGTATATGTGTCTTCTTATTTCAACGGGAGGTGGGTGGGTGGGAGGGGTGTGTGGTGCTGGTGCCTGCATGGCTCACCTCCTCGGTGCTGAGGGTGGCTCTGGTACAGCAGCCTGGAAGGCTCTTTTTGTTTTGTATTTTAAACTGTCTTATTTTCTCAGATAATGAAAATTACAGAACATAATCATATTTTCCTTTTTTTTTTTTTTGGCTTGCAGGATGTTCAGAGCTAAATTTAATTCAGAAGAATAGTAATTATAATTAATTAAGGTATCTGGAATATTGTCCAAAAGTTTTCTTCTAATTTTTTTTTTTTTTTGTAGCAGGGATAGAACTCAGGACCTTGCACTTGTGAGGCAGGCACAGTGCCACTAAGCTAAATCCCCAGCCCTTTCTTCTAATTTTTAATCTTACTTTATTGATCTTTTTTTAAAAACTCTCTAGGGAGTACTTTGGGAATAAATGCACTAATGCATGCAGAAAAGGAAGGAAGGAAGGAAGGAAGGAAGGAAAGAAGGAAGGACACAGGGAGGGAGGGAGGAAGAAAGGAAGGGAGGAAAAGGAAGGGAGGAAAGAAAGAAGGCAGAATTATGGAAGGAAGGAAGGAAGGAAGGAAAGAAGGAAAAAAAGGAAGGCAAGCAGGCAAGCAGGCAGGCTGCCTACTCACATAGTTTAGATTAGAGGTGGAAAGTTGAGTAACTAGCCCTTCTAGAACTTAAATCAGGTATAGCAACATGCAAAAATAGACCAAAGATAACTATCTGGTTAGAGTGTTATAGACATGTACCCATATTCTATCTAAATAGAACAGGAAAACATATATATGTGCAAATAAGAGTTTTAAAAATAATGATCTGAAAAAATAATTAGAAAAAAATCAGCTTTGAGTAAATTATTTCTAAAAACACTGCTATTTTGTGAGAGAAATTAGAATAAATTATTTCCAAAAACACTGCTATTGTGTAAGAGAAATTAGAAGTGCTAAATATATGGGCAACAAAGAGAACAATATAGAAGGTAAAATTCAGTGCCTCCAGCTATCTCTGGACTACACAAAGAAATGGGAAATTTTTAATAAAATATGATCAAACATTTTTGAGTCTCAGCATTGTTTTCAGTGATATATGCACATCCATGTGTATAGCAGCAGTTTGTAATAGCTAAATCTTGGAAACAGCCTAAATGCCCATCAATGGGTGAGTGGATAAAGAAGATGTGGTTTTTTTTATAATATGGATTACTAATCAGCCGTAAAGAATGATAAACTAGAGACATCTATAGCTAAATGGACGCATATTGAGGCCATACTCTTAAGTGAAATAAACAGGACACACGTGTGTAAATACTGAATAGTTTCTCTGGTGTGAGAAACCATAAGTGTAAATGAGGACCGAAATGTATAACAGATAATGTGAAATAGGAAGAAGGTCCAAAGGGGAAGGGGAAGGGGAAGTAGGGGGGCTATGGGAAAGGAAAGAAGGAAAAGGAAAAAAATATGAGAAAAGGGAAAAACGGAAACAAAGTCTTTGTAAATAGGGAGGGTTGGACGGGCTGAAGGAAGCACAGGGCAATGGGGAAAAAATAAGGTATATTATGTAAATGTACAAATTCCCAATAATGAATGTCAGCATACTGTACACCTAAAATGTACCAATAAAATTAATGAAAAAATTTTTTTTGAAAAGGCAGCATTTGGAAACTCTGAAGCTACACAATGTCAACAGTTTCATTAAAAATAATCTCTACATACATCAAAAATCTTTTCTTATTTAAATTGAAAAAGATGAATAAAAAACAAAGGTCTAAGGATAAGTAAGATTAAAGTAAAATAATATAACATTCTTGTTATCCAGATTCATTAGATGAATTCCCTAATTTACTTTCAGAATGGAACACTGGGGAAAGGAGGGAGAATACATGTGTGGAAAGAACAAAAACAGTCTAAAAAAGGAAAACAGAAAAAAATAGTAAATAAGCTATTTGACAAAGATTGACAGTTGGGTATCCAGGCCACCATATAACAGTAACCCCTGTTGAAAATTGTAACTATCATGATTAATCATGGTCACAAGTACATTTCATCTTCTTGGGTATACTAGGATTATGCATGGGCTTCTCTTCCTTTAAATATTTCTGAATCATTTTAAAGGCATCTATTCATTTAAAAAATAAAATATTTAGCTTATGAACATGATATGTGGCATAATTATCTTCTAGTCCATTCTTTCAGATAAAGGTGACTTAAAATATTCTACTTGGAATCATTTACTGAATACCAAGAAAGTTGTCTGTGAATCTGTTAGTTTTCATTTGAAACAGATGTTTTCATTGTAATCAAGAACATGACTGACAAAAGTAATGCTACAATAATTTTTTTTTTAAAAAGTAAGAGATTGAAATAAATTTTATCCTTACTATGATGAAAAAAAAAAAGTAAGAGATCCCTAAGGGAGAAAAACACTCTTTTAGTTTATCAACTTTATAAAATAATACCATCATATATTGGGTTTGTTTAAATAGGGGCACATGTGTATATTACTGTGAACAAAAATGAAGTAACCTAGCTGGGCTTTAACACCTGAAATTGTACCCATCAAAATGTACCATTCAGAATGTTCAATTTCTTTTATAGGCATCATGTATTATATAGCTAACTCTCAATTATGTAGGCTAATGGAGAGTAACAGTGGCATGGCTAATTTAAAATAGCAAATAGTCCAGAAATTATTTATGTAGATGTGGAAAGCCATTTTAAATCCAAAATTACCTTTGAGGTATGAATCACTATTCAAGAAGATTAGAAACTGAGTAGGCATCAAATATCCTGAGGGCTGAGTGAACTTTCTTTTTGGATTCTCAAGGCATTATTATTCTTGCTTTTAGAACTAGGGGAGCTAGAAAGCATGTAGCTATTATCTTCATCAAACCAGAAAAGCTTAGGAATACAAAGGGCAGGAAGGACCCCAGAGGACAACAGCAAAACAAGTTTCTTGTACTATCTCATAGTTTTTCCTCCAGTGGGGAATTTTCTGGCTCATTTAAAGACTGAAGATGCATTCACTTATATTCTAATAAACAGATTCTCATCTACAGAAAAGTCCATGAATTGAGAAAGTAGCCAGATTAAATGAACACTAATGGGAAGAAAATAGATGGGAAATGTATATTATAGACTTAAAAACAACTGGAAGGTCTTTATAAAAAGAATTTTAAAAGTAACATGTTTTCCACGAGAGATTAATAAAATGTCAAGCTCTTCTGGAGATTCTTCCCCACCTTGTTTTCTTTAAAATATATATTTCTATGCTATTCCTTTACTCTAGTTTTAGAGCTACATGTGAATGAAGCAATTGACTTTAGACCTACAAGACAAATAGACATAAAAATCAAGAATTCAATGTTTATGTAAGCTTACCTCATAAAAACAGTTTGGCTTACTAAAAATATGGGAATAGAATAGAAAAGAACAAAGCAAAAAACAAAAAGGCCTACTGGACACTTAGAATCCATGCCAGGTTACATGGCAGTGAGCAGACTATCTCATCCCTTTAAAGATAGAGGAAAGCTTGATAGTACTCTGGCCCCAAGACTTCTGCTCATTTGATTTACCATAAAGATCACATTCCCAGGGCCAGAGGCAGCAGGAATTGGCCCAACACAATGGTGCCATTCATTTTCAGAGCCACCTGATTTTCTAGGTGAGTAGTTATATCTACACAGACTTCCACTTCTGCAGCCAGCATCTTGCTTATCCTGTAAGAGACACCTATTCTGGGTTCTCATGAGTATCAGGCTTGGGAGGTTTAGCTCAGCATTTGGCTCTATATAAAATGATTTTGTGCTTCTGACATCAACCATATGTCCAACCTTGGAAAAATTACATTTTTGCCTGCAAGGTTTCCTTTAATAAAAACAGGAATACAGAAATGTGGGGATGATGTTTGTAAATAGATTTTTTAAAACCATAAAGTATATTGGTCCCTGAGAAACTCATCTGACTAGAGCCTCAGCTGCTCACTGATTTAAGTTTCTCAGATGAGATCAATGATTTTTAAATTTTTGTTATATATATATATATATATATATATATTTTTTTTTTTTTTTTTTTTTGCAACACTGGGGATTAAACCTACAGCCTTTGCACTGAGCTACATCTCCAGCCAGGTTTTTTTTTCTTTTTTTTTTTGGAGATAGGGCCTTGCTAATTTGCTAAGTTGACCAAGCTGGGCTTGAACTTGCCATCCTCCTGCTTCAGCCTCCCAGAAGCAATACATTTTAATAGCAATCAATAAAAATATATATAATATACATATATATTTGAAAGGCTTTGTCCAGAAAGATGCCTTTTTCTCTCCTCCCTTTTGGTCCTGTAAATGATCTCAGTCTTATAAAACATACATAAATTATTAAAGATGCATAATTTATGCACATGATTGCTGTATTTTATGAAAGTTGTGAGAGACATGATTTGAACTGCTCATCTTTATTATTTCACTGATAAGAAAAAAAACAGAATCAAGAAAGTCTGTTGAGGTCTTCAAGTAATTGTTTTTCTTTAAACCATGGAAAAATATTTAAAAACAGACAATAAAATGACATTCACTGCCTGACTATAAATGCATAAACTTACCAAGTTCAAATGGTCTGCAATAATTTATTCTATGTTACTGTGAACTATTATAGTGAAATGAGTTTGAATGGGTAACCTGGTAGAATCAGTGTTGGAATAACACACAAAAAAATTCAAAACAAACAAAAGGTAACTGTGAGAAAATGGATAGGTTAATTAGCTTGATTATAAAAAGAATTTCACAAGGTACACCTACATGAAACATAATGCTGAGTACCTTGAAAAAAAAATATATACACACACACACACACACACACACACACATATATATATAATATTTTGTCAATTATACCTCAATAAAGCTGAAAAAAAGATTTGGAATTGCTTTCAATACTGCATTATTGTGAATGAGTAAAACAGAACATAAAAGGAAAATAACAAGTAGTAAATTCATGGGGGAATAGCAAAAAGTTAAACTAGAAAATTATCTAAAAAGAGATGACATTGTATTTGTAAGATAAGCAAACCACCCTGCCTCCTCTGTGGAGATGTCTGAGAATATCACAGTTATAGCACTCTTATCCTTCTCTGAGGTCTTATTGACACAGAAGCTATCTTTTTTAGATAAAAATATAACACATGATGTGATGAACTGAGATTCTTTTAGTAAATCTAGGATATATGAGAACTTATGAAATAATATTTTAGCATATTTTTTTCATTAAGTTTATTGGTACATTTTAGGTATAAAATACAGTTACATTCATCTTTGGGATCATGTACCTTTACATGATGTATCTTAGTTCTTATTTTTTCCCCATTTCCCTGCCCTCCCTTCCCTATTTACGGAGACTTTGTTTCCATTTTTTTCTTTTCTCATATTTTTTCTTTTCCCTTCTTTCCTTTCCCCTACCCCTCCCACTTCCCCTACTCCTTTAGACCATTTCTTCCTATTTCACATTATCAATCATACCATTTGAACTTTATGAAAAACTAAAAGTGTAAATAAGTTTCAAATATTTTAGTATATTTTTGTGTATAATTTTTAATTTTTGTGTGTTGTGATGTCCCAAGGAAAGGGAGCGTGCTTTCTCCCTTTATGCTTCTAGTAACACTAAGGTCATAATATTTTCTTAATAAATATCTATTAATTGAGTTATTTTATATGTATGAGTACAATGCTTTAGAAGTAGAGTTCACTGATCAAGAACCTTTCCAGAGTGAGAAGTCCACTCTTGGTTTCATTGATAATGAATTTAGGACATGTTACTCCACAATATGTCTTTTCATCTGAAAAAATAGAAGAAACAAAGCCACTCTAACTTTGTCCTACTTCTTTTTCCCTGAAGCAGGTCATAAAATCCTTCATTTCAGAGGCTCTCATCTTATACCCAGAAGAAAAGAACATCATTTTCTCTGAAGACACTAGGACACTGAAAAGAATCTGAAGAGGCTTTGCTAAGTACTCTGTTACCATGAGATCACAATCTTTGTCCAATCATACTTCCCCACAACTATCTGCTTCATTACCAAACATTAGCATAAAAATACTCAGGTTTCGATTTCTTTGGGTGTGCATTTCCTTAGGAAATCTCCTACATGATCTACAACTTTTGTGTATTAAATAAATGTGTGCTTTTCTTTTATTAATCTGTCTTCTGTTAAGAGGCCTTGGATGGCTATGGACCCAGCCATGGAGAGAAAAAACATTTATTTTCCCCTATATCACATAAGGGAAACAGATTCAAACTGGTATGATGAAAGACTGCTTTTACAAATACAAGTCCTGTGCTAAAATTAGATTTAACAAATGCTGCTTTTTCATCATTACCTTGCATGCCAGCCTCCTGATGGAAAGCTCTGTAAATTATAAACTTTGATCCGAATGAACTATCTGTATCCAGAAAACAAAACCATGGTTTCCTGTATATGTCACTTCATAATGTAGTGACTTGATAGCACATGCATTTTTGCTAGCAAAACTGTCAGTTTTATAGGATTCCTAGCATTGTAAATTGGGCAGGTCTCTTAAAAATTTTATCAATTTTCTGCTAGATAATCTCATTAGTCTTGACAAAGGTCAAGAAACTGAAAGTAAGTCAGTACATACAGCAGTATGTTTCAATTTCCTTGACTTATAATTGAGATTCTCTATTACTGGGTTTTAAATCCTCATTTTGTCAACCCTAAATCTACGCAAGGAACAAGCAGTTCTTTAATAAAGCAAACTATTTACACTAATAGCAGTATGGTATCTAGGAGAAAGTATATAAGATAGTACGAGGAGTAAAAACATTTCAGATTAAAAGGCCAATGGAAATGAAGATTTAAATTAAAGGTCATGTGATTATTCTTTTTAAATCTTATACTTCATCTACTTCTTTTTTCTTAATTTTTATTTTTTATTAGTGCTTTGCAAAACATAATGATTATATTTCTTGTGGAGAATTGGTACATGTGCATAACACCTCTTAATTATTTTTTCATTCCCTTCCCCTTCAATCCATCTTTTGGTTCCCTACCTTTTGCAAATGATCTATCTCCCTGTTTCTTATTATTTTTTTCTCTTTATTTATATTTTTGGTTTCTCATACAAGAGAAACAACATCATCTAGTTTTTACTTTGAATGTATAAGAGCTAGAAGAGAGTATAGAAAATTACTTGGTGGTAAGGAGGGTTTGATGTGGGGAAAGGTGTATGTTACAATAGATAACTTACTTGGATAGGGGCACTGGGATGGAGAAATGGCACTGAGTGGAGAACTTTAATCTTCAGGGATTGGAAAAGGGAAGT
This sequence comes from Heterocephalus glaber, assembly GCF_053883595.1. Classification (NCBI taxonomy): domain Eukaryota; kingdom Metazoa; phylum Chordata; class Mammalia; order Rodentia; family Bathyergidae; genus Heterocephalus; species Heterocephalus glaber. Next base: position 22,126,648 of record NW_028258384.1, on the reverse strand, counting down.
ACACAATCCTTTTTAGCACCATCATTATCTGTGTATCTTCAAATCCAACTCTCCACTTCCAGGTTCCTCACACTTTGTCCCTTCTCTTCCACTCCCCTGTGTTGTTACGATTTATATATAGATGCCCCCCCGCCCAAGCCTCACGTGCTCATACGCCTCATGTGCTCATATGTGAGGCTTTTGGGAGGTGGCTGGATCACGGGTATGTGATACTGGATTAATGGATTGATAACTAGACTAGTCCACTGATTGATTTAGCATAGTTCAGGGTATGACTGATCAGACGGCCCACCCTGGGCGTGGGTGGCACCGACCAATAAGCTTGTAGCATGGATGGGATAAAAAGGGAAAGGAAGACTCAGTGCTGACTGCCTCTTGCCTGCCAGATGATGCACTGCTTCTCCTCCCCCCATGCTCCAGTAGCATGCTGCCTTGCCTTGAAGCCAGCTGATTATGGAATAAAACTTCCACAAACTGTGAGTTAAAATAAACCTTTTCTCTTAAATTGTGGGTGTCAGGTATTTTGTTCCAGCAATGAGAAAGTAACTATGACCTGTGTACTCTTCTACCCATTCTATTATACCATCAGTTTCAAAGGGTTATGTGCTCTGTTGGAGAATTAAGTACATCTATAGCTTTATTTATGGAAAGTCATCATAACATGACTCACCTCTGAGTCTAATACTAAAGACTGTCTATTTGAAAGAAAGTGAAGTAAAATAATCTCACTAAAATTCAAGCTCTCCAACATAAAAGTTGAGAATTCAAGCATGGAAACTCACTGAAAAACACCTAACTCATTGTTTTAACCATCATATATACAAAATGATCTCTAGGAAATAACTATCATTTCAGAATGCTTTCAGAATCAAATATAAGTATGATTATCTCTCATAAGGAGGCTAGATAATAGGACTTTATCATGAATTAAAGTTGCATTAAAGTGGGAAGCCATTATTACATATCAGACTAAATGTCTTGACAAGTACATAATGTTTAAATTTTCTCTCTAAAAAGCTATGTAGGGAGAGACTCAACAGAAAGATTCTTTAAAATACAACATTTTGGTCCCGCCCACGCACTGCCCCCCCCCCCCCCCCCGCCTCTGGCCTTCTGGCTGTGTCACTACCTGGTTCCACATTACAGAGGCACAGGGGGTCAAAAAGGCCATTGTCCTGAGCTCCAGAAGATAGAGCAGAAGTGAACAACAGAAAGAGGGCCTCTCTCAGGCTCCTTGATGAAAATTGAAGCCCACAGGAAAAGTGAAGAGAATCTCTGCAATAAAGACACGCCAGACCACTGTACTTGGTAAGTTGGAGGGATCATCACCTCCCATCAGAACCTGCAATATCTTCAGGGGAAGGGCAGCTGGAACCTGCAGTAGAGCCTTGCAGAGTTCAATCCTGCAGGATGACAGGGAGCTCAACTTGGGACTTGCAGCCATAAATCTGCCTGAATCTAAAGGATCTGCTACTGGCTTGCTGAGACTCATTGACTTATATCTGCACACTGCTGTCCACGTTGTCTATTGTGACAGCAGAGACATACCCTGAAGGAGGCCCTTCATTTTTATGTTTTATGTTACTTTCAAAAATTTTTTTGCTCTTATTTTAAATTTTTATTCTATTCTTTTCAAATTTTTATTTTTTTCTTCTTTTTCTTTCTTTGGTCTTTTCGTTCTTTCTCTCACTGTCCCACACTGTTCTTTATCTCACTTTTTGTTCCTGTTCTGGCCCTAATTTGGATTTCATCTTTATTTTTCTTTTCTTCTCTTTTTCCTTCTCTCAATTGTCACTAGATTTTTTTTTTTTTTTTTTTTTTTTTTGGTGCCAGGGATCAAACTCGGGAACTTGCACTCTCGAGGCAGGCGCTGGAACCACTGAGCTAAATTCCTGGCAACTGTCACTAGTTTTAAAGGAAGGTAAATGCAGTTTCTAGCCTCCCTATTGCAGTTAGGTGTTCTGTTCTCATTTTGTTCTTTCATTCTGTCTTTTCCTCGTCTTCAACAGTTTCTTAGAGTTTGTGTGATCTTCCTGTGTCCTCTGGCCTCACTACTAACCTTTCCCTATTCTTCTACCTATCTATCCCTCCCTCTCAATCTCTTTTTAAGTCCCCACCCCAAGGATAAAGTCGCTATATTAAAGAGTTTATTCACTGTAAACATATTTTGGGCTGGTCCTTGATTTTGATTTAATTCACACAGTTAATGGTGAAAGATTAGTAACTACCACAAATTGTTATTTTCTAAGATGTGCTTGATGCTATGATATTGCTGATTATATCACTTGGGCTAAGGTATTGTGATTGATCTAATCAGTTGTCCTTCCAGGTATAATGAAAATGAGACAGCCTCAGAGTCATTAGAGACTCAAAACCTAAAGACCAGCTATATCTAGAAGAAACCTCTGAGAAGCAATCATTTTATAAGGGTTCTAAATACAAGCAACAAAGATACTTACAATAAGCAATTTTGAAGTATCAACCCAGGAAGTAAACCAAGGACAGTACCAAAAACAAAAATGAAAAGACATTTAAGCAAGGAACAAACTCAGACTTCCACCCCACCAAAGGTAAAGTTTGGGGGGAAATGAGGTGGAAAAATCTGATTATCAACTACCTGGACACCCTGAACTGATAGCACAAGAAGTAACAAAACAGATGAGTGAGGCTCTAGAAAAATTCAAAACAGAAATAATTTCCCAGATAACTTCAGAAAGGTGAGAAGAATGAAAGACATGATTAGAGACTCTAGAATAGAAACAGTTTTTTAAAAATGAGCTCAGAACCATGCTAGAAGCCATGAAGGCTCAGCATAAGAAAGAAATGAAAACCATGAAACGGATTCGAAAAGATATCCAGGAGATTAAAAACTCCATTGAAAGTATTCACAGCAGATTAAGGGAATCTGAAGATAGAATATCAGATATAGAAGACAGGATTGCAGATAGTGACCAAGAAAACAGAGATTTCTTAAAAAAAGTAACGGACCACAAGAAATCAATCTAGCAGCTGGTAGATGATACAAAGAAGAATAACATAAGAGTGATAGGACTCAATGAAAAAGCAGGAGAAAGTACAATTGACATAAAAAAAACTGTTCACAGAAGTAATAGTAGAAAACTTCCTGGACAGAGGCAGAGATTTGGACATAGAGAAAAGTGAGGCATATAGAAATCCAACTAGCCATGATCAAAAAAAATCTATACCTACACATATAATAGTCAAGATCCCAGAAACCCAATAGAAGAAGAAAATCCTACAAGCAGTTAGAGAAAAGAAATAAATCATCTACAAAGGAAAGCCCATCAGAATCACAGCAGACTTCTCAACACAAACCTGCAAGTCAAGGAGAGCCTGGAGTGAAGTACTTCAAGCCCTAAAAGAAAACAACTTCCAACCTAGACTGTTGTATCCTGCAAAATTATCTTTCAAAATCGATGGGGAAATTAGATACTTCCCCAACAAAGAACACCTGAGAAATTTTATGAACACCAAACCAGCACTCCAAACAATTCTAAACAATAACCTAGAAAAAGTTAATGAAGGTCACAACTTCACCCAACAGAGCGAAGGCACCAGGCAAGGCAAGAAACTAAATGGAAAGGGGGAAAAATTAAAAGTAAAAGAGCCAACAAGAGTAAAACATCATGACAAGAATGAGTCAATATCTATCAATTATAACTATCAATGTTAATGGCCTCAATTCACCAATCAAAAGAAATAGACTGTCAGAATGGATTAAAAAGGAAAATGCAACAATATGCTGTATACAAGAAACACACCTAACTCAAAAAGAAACTCAGACAAAAAAAAAAAAAAAAAAAGAAAAGAAACTCATAGACTGACAGTAAAAGGATGGAAAACAGTTCTCCATGCCACAGGAAACCAGAAGAAAGCAGGGGTAGCAATCTTATTTGCAGACAAAGTAAATTTCAAACCAAAACTAATTAAGAGAGACAAAGATGGTCACTACATCCTTGTGAAGGGAACAATCCAAGAGGGAGAGATAACAATCATAAATATGTATGCACCAAATACAAATTCCCCCAACTAAACAAAACAAATAGTAATAGACATGAAAAATCAAATAAGCACTAATACAATTGTAGTGAGGGACATCAATACCCCACTATCACGATCATCTAGATAAAAAAATCAACAACAAAATACTAGAACGGAACCAAGCTACTGAAGAAATGGAATTAATAGATGTTTACAGAGTGTTCCACCCCACAAAATCAGAATATACATTCTTTTCGGCTGCACATGAGTTACTCTCAAAAATAGACCACATGATAGGTCATAGGACATGCTTAAGTAAATGTAAAAGAATTGAAGTTATCCCCTGTATATTATCAGACCATAGTGCAATACAATTGGAGATCAATAGCATAAGAAACCACAAAAACCCACAAACACATGGAAACTGAATAACACTTGCCTGAACAACCAATGAGTCACAGAAGAAATTAGAGAAGAAATTAGACAGTTTCTACAAGTAAATGATAATGCCAGTACAACATACAGGAATCTATGATACACAATGAAAGCGGTTCTAAGAGGGAAATTCATAGCAGTGAATGACCATATTAGGAAAATAGCGAGAGCTCAAATAAACAACCTAATGCTGAACCTCAAGCTTCTACAAAACAAGGAGCATGACAAACTCAAAGCTCATACAAGAGAGGAAATTAGAAAGATCCGAGCAGAAATCAATGGAATGCAGACTAAGAGAACGATACAAAAAATCAATGAATCAAAGAGTTTGTTTTTCGAAATAAATAAAATTGATAAACCTTTAGCCAACCTTATCCAAAAAAGGAAAGAGGCCCAAATCCATCTAATTAAGAATGAAAAAGTTGAAGTCACAACAGATCCAGCAGAAATCCAGAGGATTATCAATACCTGCTTTGAGAATCTGTACTCTAATAAAATGGGAAACACAGAAGAAATGGACAGATTCCTAAATACATACAAATTGCCAAAGTTAAATGAAGAAGATATAGAAATTCTAAACACCCCAATAACAATGAGTGAAATTGAAAATGTAATAAAACATTTACCAACAAAGAAAAGCCCAGGTCCTGATGGCTTCACTGCTGAATTCTACAAGATGTTTAAAAAAAACTGTCGCCATTACTCTTTAAACTCATCAAGGAAATTGAAAGGGAACCAAGGCTTCCAAATTCTTTCCTGAAAGCAAGTGTTACTTTGATTCCAAAACCAGGGAAAGACCCAACCCAAAAAGATGACTACAGGCCAATCTCCCTAATCAACATAGATGCCAAAATCCTCAACAAGATACTGGCAAACAGAATACAGAGTGTCATCAAGAAGATCATACACCCTGACCAAGTTGGATTTATCCCAGGGATGCAAGGATGGTTCAACATACATAAATCAATAAATGTACTACACTATATTAACAGAGCCAAGGACAAACAAAATATGATCATATCAATAGATGCAGAAAAAGCTTTTGACAAAATCCAACACCCATTCATGATGAAAACTCTGCAGAAAATTAGAATAGAAGGTCTGTATCTCAACCTAATAAAGGCTATCTATGAAAAACCAACAGCCAACACCATACTAAATGGTAAAAAATGGAAAACTTTCACGCTAAAATCAGGAACAAGACAAGGATGTCCACTATCACCATTCCTGTTCAATATAGTTCTGGAAACATTAGCCACAGCAATTAGAAAAGGGAAAGAAATAAACAGAATAAAGATAGGAAAGGAAGAAGGGAAACTGTCATTATTTGCTGATGATATGATGCTTTACATAGAAGACCCAAAGAATTCTGCCAAAAGACTTCCAGAATTAATTGACAGATTCAGTAGAGTAGCTGGATACAAGCTCAACACTCAAAAAACAATAGCCTTCTGGTACAAAAATAACAGACTCACTGAGAGAGAAATAAGGGAAATAATTCCTTTTACAATACCACACAAAAAAATGAAATATCTAGGAATCAATCTAACAATGGAAGCAAAAGACCTCTACACTGAAAATTACAGCACTCTGAAAAAAGAGATCACAAGGATATAAGAAAATGGAAAGAAATCCCTTGTTTCTGGATAGGAAGAACCAATATAGTGAAAATGGCCATACTTCCTAAACTGCTATATAGATTTAATGCAATGCTGATTGAAATTCCAACAGTATACTTCAGAGAACTAGAGAAAACAATCCAAAAATTGATTTGGAACCAGAAGAGACCTAGAACAGCAAAAGCAATTCCAGGCAACAGAGACATGGGAGGCGGTATCACAATCCAAACCTTGAAATTATACTACAAAGCTACTGTGATAAAAACAGCATGGTACTGGCAAAGAAACAAACCTGAGGATTAGTGGAATATATTAGAAGATGCAGAAACAACTCCAGACATACTCACCCACCTCATTTTGACAAAGGAGCCAACCACCCTCACTGGAGGAAAGATAGCCTCTTTAGTAAATGGTGTTGGAAAAACTGAATTTTAACCTGCCAGAGATTAAAACTAGACCTATATCTATCACCATGCAGTAAACTAAGATCAAAGTGAATTAAACATCTAAATATTTAAACAGAAACACTAAACTTGCTGGAAGATAAGGTAGGTAGAACTCCTGAAGACACTGGCATAGGAAAAGACATTTTGAACAAAACAGTAGCACGGGAACTATCACAAAGAATCCACAACTGGGATCTCATCTTATTATAAAGCTCTTGCATTGCAAGAGAAACCACCAGCAGAGCTAACAGACAACCTACAATGTGGGAAAAATTTTTAGGTTCTGTACCTCAGACAAAGGTCTACTATCTAGAACATATAAAGAACTGAAAAAAATCAGACCCCCCCCCAAATTCAAAGACCCATTTCAAAAATGGGCATCTGGAATGAATAAACATTTCTCAGACAAAGAAGTAAAAGCAGGAAATAAATATATGAAAAAATGTTCAACATCACTGGTCATTTGAGAGATGCAGATGAAAACAACACTGAGATTCCACCTCACTCCAGAAAGAATGGCTGTTATCAAGAAATCAACCAATAACAAATGCTGGCAGGGGTGTGGGAAGAAAGGAACCCTTCTCCCTTGTTGGTGGGAGTGCAGACTGGTGCAACTGCTGTGGAAATCAGTATGGAGATACCTCAAAGAACTAGGCTTAGAGGTCCCATTTGACCCAGCTATTCCCCTGGTGGGTATCTTCCCAAAAGAATTAAAAGAATCATACCACAGAGATATATGTGGACCCATGTTTATAGCGGCAGTTTGCAATAGCTAAAGCTTGGAAACAGCCCAAGTGCCCATCAATCGGAAACTGGTTAAAGAAGATGTGTTTTTTTTTTAAATAAAATGGAGTAGTACTCAGCCATAATGAATGAGAAACTAGACATTTATAGCTAAATGGATGCATATTGAGGCCATATTCTTAAGTGACATAAATAGGACACATATGTGTAAATACCAAATAGTTTCTCTAGTGTGAGAAACTGAAAGTGTAAATAAAGATTAAAATGATTCAAATGAATAATTGATAATTTGAAATAGGAAGAAAGGGTCCAAAGGGGTAGGGGACATGGGTGGAGAAGGGGAAAGGAAAGAAGGGAAAGGAAAAATTATGAGAAAAGGAAAAAATGGAAACAAAGCCTTTGTAAAAAGGAGGGGTGGAGGGGGTGAAGGGAGCACAGGGGATGGGGAAAAAATAAGAACCAAGATACATCATGTACAGGTACAAGCACCCAATGATAAATGTAAATGTACTGTATACCTAAAATGTACCAATAAAAGAATTTAAGCAAAAAAACAGTACAACGTTTTATTATTACATAGAAATATTTGTCTTTATATGATAGTGGAGGATGGATTCCATTAATGCCTCATTCATTCATTTCAAAGATACTCACTGAAAATGTATAATATCTAAGTATTGAATAAACAACAAAGCCATTTTATATAAAATAGCTGTATAAATAGAATATTGTCAGTGTTTTTGGATGTTACATCCCTATCATATAGAATAGCGCCCAACTATGTTTTCCTGTAAAGAGCCAGGCAGCAAATATATTAGGCTTTCTGGATCATGTATGGTCTTTGTTTCATAGTTTACTTTGTGTATTTAATTTTATAATCCTTTAAAATTATAAATATCATTCTTAGCTCTAGTCCACAGACTGGATATAGCCCACTAACTATAATTTACCAACCTCTGATCTAGATCATTACCCAGCATTAATGGAACACATTCAATATGTGTTGAAAATGAATAAATGTATTCAATGAATGAGTGTGTTCAATCCCTACAATGTATAGTCAATGTAGAAATAACAAAGAGAGCATGGTTGATGCCCTGCAAGAATTAATGGATAAGGGAAGGAGACAAGTGTACAAAACTATATTTGGAATTAATGATACTCAAGGTTAGAAGACTCAGAGGAATAAGTTGAAGTCATTCAAAAATGTGACATTTGAACTGACTCTTGGATACATTTTTAATGAAAAAGAGTTCAGATAAGTTCTAGGTGGAAATCAATTATAACGACTTGAATTAGGGAGGCAATTTTGCAACTGATGGATAAAACATGTAGTCATTTACGCACCTCCCAGAAACTATAAGCCAAGAAAGAGTTATGGCACATGCTAAGGTTTAAATTTTAATTCCTTTTAATCCACCATCTTTAAAAATGTACTGGGAGGGCCGGGGATTTAGCTCAGTGGTTTCACCACCTGCTGCGCAAGTGCAAGGACCCGAGTTTGATCCCCGGTACAAAAAAAAAAAAAATGCACTGGGAAGCCAGAAACGCTATGCTGAAAATCAAGGAAGTACTTTTCTTTGGAAGAAGACGACTAAGTTCAGTGGTCTGGTTTTGGTAACATACAAATGACACAAGGATTGCACCCATGACAAATCTTCCAAGGCTGGTTGTTAACTATAATCAAAGCAATTTAGTCCAAAAATAAAGTATTGGCAGATATATAGAGCCACATTGACTCAAAAAAATCACTTAATATCTGATAAATAGGAAAGGCAGTGACAAACCAGAGATTCTCTGAGTGAATCCTAACAATAACATTTTTATACAAAATTATTTGACAGTTTTAATATGTAAGTACAGGTGTAGAGTTGGCTTTAAACAGCTGTTCATTTAGATTATAACAGATGTGATAGATTTTTTTAAATCTCACAGTTTACTGAAAAGATAAATTTGAATGTTCTAGCATTGATACCTTAAAAAAAGCCATATCTCATTTGCTGCACTATGCTTCATTGATCATTATGGCAGAATTGACCTTTATTAAGTACTGCATATGTTCATTCATTGCATGATATCTAAATGGATTTAAAATGTGATGAGGCTGTGGGATCCATTTCTGCAATCTCCAGGATGCTCATTTGCACAAAAGAGGTCATCCAGCTCTTGTTTTCCCTCAATCCAAGGCTCATCTGCACAACCTGCTGCATTTGTAATCCTTCTCAAAAAGCCCTTGCCTTCACTTTTCAGTTGTCTTTGCTAATGTAGTTTCTGAGTCTTTGAACCTCCCCAGTCTTTTGTGATGATGGATGACCTTTCCCTGGTTTACTTCTTCCTTTTGAAAATCACTGTTGTCAGCAACATAGCTTAACATGACTGGTGTCATATTCCACAAGGACGATAATTCCAAAGTGGACATGACATAGAAGAGAAAGGGCAGCACCAATTATAGAAGAGGCCTGTTTTACAATGGAGGAATTATGAACTCTTTAAATACAAAGTATAACTATCAAAAATTTAAAGACATAATTGTCCATTGAAGTTTAGATTGATAAAGATGATTATTTTTTATCCATCTTCGAGATTTCCAATTAGAAAAGAAAATGCGAGTTTTCTGGCATTTGACTAATTGAACCACAATTCTGACTTATGTTTATTTTAGCCATTTTGTCTTTACTGACTTATGTTTATTACTGTACATATTTTATGCTATGTCAAGGTGTCTATTAAAAATTTACTCTTAAAAATCCACTTAAAAATTGAATTTACTAGCCATGCGTGGTGGTACATGGCTGTAATCCCAGCACCTGAAAGGCTGAGGCAGGAGGGTCACCTTGAGTTCGAGGGCGGTCTAGGCTACATAGTACACAGCTTGAACTATATACCAAAACCCTACCTCAAACAAACAAATTTAAATTTACTTTATGAAAAAGGATGTAGTGGTCTCAAATTCATCCTCTGGGGATACTAATAGCTGGAAAATCTCAAATTAGTATGTTTTTTTTCCATTATTAAATCTTTTTGGGTTTAAAAAAATGTATTGAATTTAGATTTCTCCTTTTTATTTTACCTGGCATCATTTCTGACACAGAAACTGACCAAATGGTAGTCAATTAGGTTGACTGCTGTCATTGTGCATGTGAAAGAAACAGGATCTGCTTCACTACGGCAGCTCCAGTGACCAATGACTTATTTATCACAAACACTTTTGTGGATGCTAGAAAACACATCTAGGATGTTTGCTTGGCAGCTGACATACATGAACAGGACATTTGAGAGCCAATGACATAATCTTCATGTGCTACTACACACAAAAAAAAGACTTATAAGGGAGCAGAAGGTAAAATAATCCGTTTATTTAACATATATTTTAAAAAGCACGATTGGCTTGAGATGATAAACAATTGGGCAGCTAGAAATAAGACAGGCCATATATCCCACAATTCATTAGGAAAGGAGAAAGAAAAATCAGAAATCACAAAAAGCCCAAAAAAGACATATCTGGGAAGAAAAAAAGGACTATGATTCAGGTTCTTTCCCTTAAAGTAAAAGCTCTACTATGTGGTTTAGCTGAGGTATGAAATGCCGTGATAAACTTAAAATGTGTTTGTAGATAATTATCAGAAATATTATCATAAACATATCCTTCATTTTCCAAGAATTTGAACATAAAATGTAGTTAACAATAAAACTACACTAAACATTCCATAAATTTCTTTTGTTGGTTCAAAAGGTACCTTGGGGCATTATCTTGACTTAGGATCGTCATTAGACATGGTAGTCATTGCTATGTTAGTGTTATGTAAACACGCTAGATAGTAGAGTGCTTCCATTTAATATGAAGCTATTGAACACAGATAAAACTGGTTAAAAAAACTTTTGAAGGAGATTGCATAAAATTAGACTTTTGATAGTTTGATCTATTTTTCTGTAAAATAACTGTTAATGGTTAATTATTTTAACCTTTCTTATTTTGTGTGATTCTCTCATTCTTGCCATTGGGTTTCTCCTGGTTTTCTACCTTTTTTTCTGGTACCAGAGATTGAACTCGGGACCTTGCACTTGTGAGGCCAACACTGGAACCACTGAGATAAATCCCCGGCCCTTCTCCTGGTTTTCTTTGTTTGGTCTTTGATTCCTACATCCTTTTGACCAGTTTTTCAACTTTACTTTTAATTTATTTATTGATCCCATGAGCATCCTACAAAGGGCTTCCTTTCCTCATTTAGGAAATTTAATTTTTCCATGAACTTCTTGTGTCATTGCTTTTAACACTGAAATAAAGAAGAGAATGGAAAGAGTTTGTGTTTATCCCCACTTGAAAGACTGGACTGAGAAGCAAGAGACTTGTATTCTAGTCTCCACTGTCATTAGTTTGCTATGTGATTTCAAGCCAGTCACTTGACCTTATCTGTGCCCAGTTTTCTTTTTCTAGAAAATGAAGGGTTGGACTAGATGATCTCTGATTCTTGATTCTACCATTCTTCAACTATAATTTTGCCAGTAATTACACAGTTTAACAGTTTTACTGTACAAGATATTTCAAATATATGTAGACTTTGCCTGTAAACTTCAGGTGTCAGTCGATCTATTTAGTCCATAATATATCAGCTTGTTCTGATTCCTCCATTCTTGGGCCTTTGGATGTTTCCATTCAGGCTATAATTTCTTGAAGAAAGAGATTAGTTTTTTATTTATCTCAGTATCTCCAGCATGCAGTATAGTGTCTGGAACTTAGTAGCACTAAATACTCCTTTTACTTTGTGCTTTTACATCTCAGCATTTTCTATCCACAAATGTTGTATTACAGAAGTTTATCAGATTTTTAACTAAGATTATTCAGTATCCATGGTTCCTGCTTACCTAGATAACAATAAAACTCAGTTCTTTGAAATATAATATTTTTCTGTAAAATAGCGGGGCTAATGAGAACAGTGTTATTTCATGGAAATACTGTACTATCTCATAAGGAAATAAATGTTTATCTCCTACATAATTCATTAAAACTTAGTGCTAGGACTCTGTGTATTGGGGCTCTGCTTGGATTACTAGAATTTCAGTTCCTATTTAAAAATGTGACCTTTAGAGTCTAGGGCTTTAAAAAATCATGACTTTTAGAAATATATGAAAAGGCAGTTCAAAATAATGAAGTTTTAGTAGCGTGTTTTTGTTGCTCAAATTCCAGATTTAAGTCAAAAGTGAAATTACTGTCATGACTTACACTTGCCATTAACAATAGAATTATAGTGATGCAGCTCTACTAAAAGAAGTTCTCAAATTCATACATTGATGTTAAAAAAGGGGAAAAAATCTGTAGACCCATTTTAGACTTTGAGTTAAAATACTGATTGGTATTCATCTGGACCACTTTATTTGAAGTATGTTTTCTTTGCATCTTGAATTTTATATTTCTAATATTTAATGATGATTAATTGTAAAGACTATAATGCAGCTAAATGATATATTTGTAATTCATGTGGAAAAAACGTAATTAGTTCTCCAAGGGTTCAACAATATATTATTCTATTAAGCAGAATACTTGAAAGTCCCACTTGAGTTTTAAATGTAATATGAAGCCTTTATTTTAAGCATGGCTTCCTCTGTGTAATATTCTCATAATTATTCTTTAGCAACAAGAAATATTAGGTTGATTATTTTTATTTTGCCTGATAGTCCCTCATGCTGTGAAGAAAGCAACTCCATGAATTCATTCATTTCAATACAAATTGACATATCTAAGGAGTTATATTTAAAATGAGAAAAGGAAAAAATGAACTAAGTTCAAAAATTTTATGTAAGAGGCAAAATGTTGAACTATAACAACTTTTAAAAGCACATATTTGTTAAAAGGCAGAAAATATCCATATTTCCCCCCAAACAAAAACTTCTGTCAAACAACAATACATTAACAAATGGAAGCCAGTAGAGAATTTGGTCCTTGGAAATAAATTATGATCTCTCAATCTACAGCAACATTTTAATAAATTCTAAGAACAAAAGGCAATATTATTCATTTTGATACATGTTACTTTGTAGAAGACACATTCCTTAACATATTTAGCTTTAAAAGATATGTCAGTATATGTTTGCTAGACTTTTAGGTGAGAGTTAATGAAAATCATACAGCAGAAGTATCTCACAAGAATTCTGGTTTTTCTTGCAATCACTATCTGCTAATTGTCTCCAGAAACTCTATAACTTGGAAACTATACAATACTTTGAAAACACATTGGATGAGGTCATTCAACGCCTTTACCTTCCATACTTCCAGGTAACCTGATTTTCAGGCACTGCTGTCAGTTTATTTAGAAAATCCATGATATCAAGGAATAGCATGGATCTTTGTACAGCAGTTTGTGTATTTGTCAACATGACTAGTTCTTTAAAAGGAAAACCTAAATTAGCAAGCATATGGCCACTGGGGAGAAGTCACTTAAATGCTGATAAAAGGATTGATGAGGCTTTTATTTCTAATGTTGGACTTGGACTTGGGGAGGGAGCATGGTAGGGAGTGTTTACTAAGCTACTTACAGTAAACTGCAACATCTCTACATTAGACATTTTCTTTATTATGGAGTAGAAAACAGAAATTTAGAGTAAAAAGCAATGGAAAGGAATAAATATAAGAATTAATTTAAGGAAACAAAGTTGTCATTTCAAAGTGATGTGGTACATGTGTGGAAGTGGCAGAGCAGGCTTTAAGAACCTACATTTCAGTAGTCCCAGAATGCACTTGCAAAGGATTGCAATTTACACATATCCATAATGGTTGTACTAGTTTACATTCTCACCAACAATGTAGAAGGGTACTTTTTCCCCCACAGCCTTGCTAACATGTTATTATTTGGTTTCTTGATGGCTATTCTTTCTGGAGTAAGATGGAAGCTCAGTGTTTGAATTTCTATTTCTCTAATGGCCAGAGATGCTGAAAATTTTTTCACGTATTTATTGGCCATTTGTACTTCTTTCAAGAAGTGTCTATTCATTTCAGTTGCCCATTTTTTGACAGGGGATTTTATTTGGGAGGGGGAACTCTATCAAAGATCAGGTGTGTGAATGTCCCTGCAGTTGTTTCTGTATCATCTATTTTTTTCCCTTGATCCATATTCCTGTATTGGTGCCAGTATCATGTTGTCTTTATCACTGGAGCTTTGTGATAAAACTTAAAGTCTGGGACTGTGATGCCTTCTGCTTTGCTCTTGTTGCCCAGGATTGCTTTTGCTTTTCTGGGTCTCTTCTGTTTCCATATGAATTATAGGATTTTTTTCCCTAGATTTGTGAGAAATGCTATTGAGATTTTCACTGGGATTCCATTAAATCTGTATTATCAGTATTAGAAGTATGGTCATTTTGACAATATTGGTTCTGCCTATTCAGAAACAAGGAATATCTCTCTATTCTTCTCATGTCCTCTTCAATCTGTGTTTTTAAAGTAATGATGTTTTCATTGCAGAGATCTTTCACTTCCTGTTAGATTAACTTCCAAGCACTTAATTTTTCCTGATGCTATTGTGAATAGTATTGCTTTCCTGATTTCTTTCTCCATGAGTTCCTTATAGGTGTATAAGAATAATATCAATTTTTGTTTATTGCTTCTGTATCCTGCTATGCTACTAAAATTGATTATTTATTCTAGGAGTCTTTTGGGTTTATTATTTATTATTGGGTTTATTATTTATTCTAGGGTCTTCAATGTGGAGGAGCATACCATCTGCAAATAATGATTATTTCACTTCTTCCTTTTGTATGCATACCCCTTTTATTTCTTTTGTCATATTGCTGTGGCTAATGTCTTGAGTACAATATTGAACAGGAGTGGTAATAGTGGATCTCCTTGTGTTATTCCTAATTTTAGAGGGAAAGCTTCCAGGTTTTCCTCATTTAATATGATGTTTAGCAGTAGGTTTTTCATAAAAGGCTTTTATCAGATTAGGATGAGGTCCTTCTACACATATTTTCTTCAGTGCTTTTACCAAGAGTAGATGTTGGAGGCTTTTTCTGCATCTATTGAGATGATCATGTGATTTTTGTCCTTGCTTCTGTTTATGTGATTTATTACATTTATTGATTTGCATATGTTGAACCATCCTTGCATCCCTGAGATGAAGCCTACTTGCCCATGATATATGATCTTTTTGATGATTTGTTGTATTGTTTGCCAGTATTTGGTTGAGGACTTTTGTGTCTATGTTCATTAAAATAATTGGTCTGTAGTTCTCCTTTTTGGTTGGATTCTTGTCTGGTTTTAGAGTCAAGGTAACGCTAGCTTCCAAGAATGACTTTAAGAGTACTCCTTCCCTTTCAATTTTATTAAAGAGATTGTGGAGTATTGGCATTATATCTTCCCTAAAGCTCGTGTAGAATTTAGCAGTGAATACTTCAAGTCCTGGGCTTTTCTTAGTTGGAATCTACTGCTGTGGAGCTGCAGGGGGGCGGGGGTGTAACTTGTCTCTTAGACTCTCATAGAGGTGATGGCTTCTTGGGACTGGTGGGCAGGAAGACTGGTAGGCAGGAAGACAAGCTTGGCCACCTGGAGCCCACAAGGGCACTCTGACTGTGGGTGCCTGCTCAACAAGCCTTGTCTCACAACCTGTCCTGAGAATA
Source organism: Heterocephalus glaber (assembly GCF_053883595.1). Taxonomy (NCBI): domain Eukaryota; kingdom Metazoa; phylum Chordata; class Mammalia; order Rodentia; family Bathyergidae; genus Heterocephalus; species Heterocephalus glaber. Next base: position 22,110,798 of record NW_028258384.1, on the reverse strand, counting down.
GTCCTCTCAAGTAGGCAGAGCTAGCCTAAGGGACTGCAGGCCTTATTGGAGGATGGGAAACAAGGAGCCAGTAGCTCCAAGAAGGCCATAGCCAGTGGCCATTTTCCTCCAGACCCACTTTGATCCTCAATCTCAGATACATAATAGACACTGCATTTGGCTTTCTTAAAAAAAAATTTTTCTTCATATTTTAGCATCTCTAATATAAATCAAATAGTCATTGGCATACTTTGATTCAATTAGCATCATTTTTAGTAGTGCATACTAATGTATACCTAATGATTGATATCATCTTAAATTAAGTAATATGTGGTAAAAATAAATATCTAATATTTCACTTTCCTTAATGTCATATAAGGATATACAGCATATTCTATACATGTTGGCTGTCAGTTATATTGACATACATGGGAGTTTCCTTCTGAAAAGTTACCATATATATATATTTATATAATATATATACATTTATATAATATATATATATATATTTGTCAAAATGTTTGGTATCATATAATCCAATCACAATAGATTAGATAATGAGTAAGTACCAGAGAAAACTTCCTATAGTCTTGCATGAGAGCTCTTTCCAGCAAGAATCCTCTCTGAACCAAACTAACCAAATCTTTCTTGAGTGAATTTAATGAGACACATGCAGAAAGAGATATAAATATTAGATAGCAGAAGAAGCTAAGAGAAATAGGATGTATAAATCATGAATAAGCAGATACCTTGATGTAAATAGGGGAACAGAGTTCATTGTTAAGAGGCTACAAAGAATTAAGCACATAGAAAAATAAAAATGGAATAACTGAGCCACCATAATGGCAAACCATGAGAGTAGAGAGATTAGTAAGGTACAACTGGAATTGAATACAACAGATATTTGCTCCTAAAGGGCAGTTACAAGCAGGTGCAGTCACTGTGTCACCAGAGTTGCTGTCAGACTGCCAGAATCACTGCTGTGATTGGACCATTCTAGTTTTGATGAGGTATGGATGGAAAACTACTGTTTTATCTTTCCCAGGATTCCTTAAGCCTATATGAACTATAAAAAATGCCTCTATTCCTTTTAAATATAAAAAAGTCTTTCATACACTATTAAGCAACAAATCAAAAGATAGGGTATAAAGAGAACATGATAAGGAATGTGGAAAGAGCTACAAAGTGGCTGAGGCAAGGAAGGGAGGAAGAGGTTAAGAGGTTAATACAGACAATTTCTACAGCTTGAGAGACATAAGGATGGTGTAGCAGAGTGTATCTATGGGGGTACATACAGGCCAGAGATGGACTGCTAATAACTCCACTCAATCTCTACTTCTTATTTTCAAGGGGATTATTGCCATTTATCATAGTTTCTTCTCCAGAATAATAGCTCTTTGGGCCCTGGAAAAATCCTAAAATTTGGCTCAAATTCTCATGCATAACAATAACACTCAGGGGAAGTCATGCTCAGCTTAAATCTCTTCTTCAAATCACCTTGAGAGAAATCTGACTCACCCTTCCTTCCAGTCAACATATCCCACAATATGTTTCTTAAATGAATTCAGGTAAGCCAACATTTATTATTCATGATTATGGAATTATGGGTACTTTTTTCCAGTCTAATATGCCTTAAATGGACCCAAGCTCTTCAGATTCATCACATAAATAAATTACAATTCAAGGTTGTATTTTCTCTTCGTTTTGGAGTTTTTAGATATGAAACATTATTACTTTTAAAATTTCATTTGTAGAATATAAGATTATGAGTATTATTTTCCATCATTCTAAGAAAACATTATCTATCAAAAACTTCCTCTAATTTGGAGATTTAAGGAACCACTAACCCATGGAAGTACCAACTACTGTGAAGATTTTAAAAGACAACTATTTTCATTCATTGTATTACCTCATATGAAGATGGGAAACTAAAATATAATTATGCTTTCTTTTCTTTTTTAAACATATGAATAAATCTAAAATGAAAAAGGAACTAATTCAAATCCTACCTTTTATTTTTAATCTTTATAAAGGTATAATTCTTTTCATTCTTTACTATCTGAATTCTAGCAGTAACCTTCTTGGATAGTTTATGCCCCTTAAATTCAATGCTTTTCTCCCACTTTTCTGGTTTTGGTATGCTAGAGCTTGTTTTATATAGGTATTTTTGTTGCTGTTTCTATGGTTTAACAGTATGGAGTGAGTTGTAATTCACTTATATTTTGGCTACCTAACAGGGAATGAATTCCTAATATATCAGATTGACACTCTCAAGGACTGTTCATCACTATAGATATTACTATGTGAGGGAAGAGATAAAATGAAATAAAACAGAGATCTTAGTTTAGATATGCACTTGTCACCAGAAAAAGAGAGATTATAAGCTGTATATTTACATGTGATAGCATTGACTTTTTTTGTGTTGGGGATTGAACCCAAAGCCTTGCATATACTAAGTGTGTGCTCTGCCATAAGCATTGCTTTGGAAACACATTCTCAATGACTTCTATCATCCTTTTCTTTCTTCAGTCAAATTCCAAGATCTTATTTTGTATCACATTCATTAATAAAAATTAATAGTCTTGGGAATTCCTGACTGTCATCCTATAGTCCTATAAAGAATACTTGGTTTTATATTAGGTCTCAAATTACCTGCAGAGAATGCTGTCATTTGCCTGGGTACCACTTACATTTTTGCCTTTATCAGTGATGGGCAGAAGGGAATTGCAGATAGACTTTAGTCATTCAAGGAGAAATGTATACATAAACCTATATAAATTATATTGTTCACCTAAGTAAACTTCCCATTTAAATAATAGTTTGCTAGTATCAACAAAATGGTGAAAGAGAAAACCCCAGCTGTTATTGTTCTCCTACAGAAACACCAGTTTAACAAAATATAGATCAAAATATGTTTATGAGAGGAGCAGAATCTAATTGAGGTTGCAGTACTCGGGATGAGCACAATACCAACTGCACTGAAATAAGTAAGAAGAACAATTTCACTTTACCAGTATCAACCTCTCCCCCAAGCCAGTATAGCTCAGCACTAAAAATGATCATCTTGGCTCTCAATTTCTTTCTTGGGAGTAAGAAAGAATGTAGCATGTCTGTAGGGTGCTGGCCCTTTGATGCACTGCATAAAGGTCTTATTTCTGTTCTGCTTGGCATGGAACACTAACAAAACAAGCATAGCTTGAATGTCTGGCAGGCACTTACAAACAAAGGAAAAGGGAGAAAGAAGTTTGATGTGTGGGAATGGTTCTGAAAGACTGAAGGAAGGCACAGAACCTGAGGATTATCTCACATGATGGAGGAAGAAGAATGAAACATGACTCCAACTATCTGGTCTTTCAGTTTATTACTACCTAAGTGGCTGGTTCTGTCTCACTTCAAATGGAACACTGAGAGAACTGGGATAGTTTGATGAGGCCAGATAAAAACAAAGGAAAAGGAAATGGTGACTTGGTGTGCCCAGCTTGCTTCTACAAATATATAGAAGGAAGAGAACTTAAGGCTTCTCCCCAGGGAAGGAAAAAAGAGGAAGATAACATGCCTCCAACTTCATGGCCCATGGCACAGCAATCAGGGGCCAGAGGCAGCAAGAGATTACAGGGTCTTTACAAAAAGGAAACAATTAAATCCTCCTAACAACCTAATTAGGGATCGGAAAAGGTCTGGGGAAGACACAATAGAAAAGTTTCAGGGGCTCCCAGATTCCATAGCTAAGCCAATGAGTTAAGCACTTTCTCGGTCTAGGCCAGTCCATAAAGATTGAGAGAAGTATCTTCTTCCTCAAATATAAAGATACTGATGATTCAAAGCTAGAAGGAACATGAAGACTCAGGGAAATATGACACAATCCAAGGAACAAAATAAATCTCTAGTGGCCAACTTTAAAGAAATGGTGATCTACAAATTGTCTAGCAAATGATTCAAAATGATTTTTTAAGAAAGCTCAGTGAGTTATATGAGAACACATTTGTACAGCTCAATAGCAACATGAACAAAATGAGAATATCAATAAAGAGATAGAAACTATAAAACACCAGATATAAATTCTGGAGTCGAAAATACAATGAATGTTCTGAAAAATTCACTACAGGGTTTTAAGAGCAGACTTGATGACACAGAAGAAAAAATAAGTTAACTTGAAGAAACATTATTTGAATTAGTCAGAGGAACAAAAAGAAAAGCATGAGAAAGTGTGAAGAAAGGCTAAGGAGTTTATTGGACATCATTAAGAAGACTAATATGCTCATTGTAGGAATTTGAAAGGGCAAAAGACACAAAGGGACAAAGGGACAAAAGGGACAAAAAAGCTTATTTAAGGAATTAAGGTAGTAAAATCTCGCAAATTGGAGGAGGAAAAATAAACATCTATATTCATAAAGCCTAAAAGACTCCAAATAAGAGAAGCACAAAGAAGTCTACCCTGAAACACATTATAATCAAATTATCCAAAGTCAGACAATTTTTAAAGCAGCAAGAGTAATATGGTTCATCTTGTACAAAGCAGCCCTCATATGATTATCAGTGAATTTCTTAGCAGAAACCAAGAATAACACACTTGGGAAAACTGTCCTTCAAACTTGAAGATGAGATAGACTTTTCTAGCCAAGCAAAAGCTAAGAAAGTTTATTATAACTACATGTGATGTTAATGGGAGTTCTGCAAGTTGAAATAAAAGTATTGAAAATATATGAAAGTATAAAGCACACTGGTAAAAATAAACACACAGATAAATACAGAATGTTAATATTATAGTGGTGATGTGTAAATCACTTTTGATTCTACCATAAAGTTAAAAGACAAAATTATTATGAATAACTACATAAATTTATTAATGGATACATAATCTTAAAATGTGTAAACTGTAATTCCCTGTATAAAGAAGGAAGTAATAGTATAGAGTTTCTGTATGTGGTTGAAATTATATCAGATAAACATAAACTGCCAGATAAGCACTCTACCACTGACCTACCTCCTCAGCTCTAAAAATATAATATATCATGAACAAATAGAATTTATCCCTGGGATATAAAGATTGTTCAACATATACAAATTAATTAATGTGGGACACCACATTAATAGAATGAAGAATTTTAAAAATCACATAATCATCTGGATTGACACAGAGAAAGCCTTTGACTAAATTCAATACACTTTCATGATAAAAACTCTTAACAGAGTAGGTATAGAAGGAATTTACCTCAATACAACAAGAGCTATTTTTGAAAAGCTCACTGATAACATCATCTCAATGGTGAAAAATTAAGGGTGTTTCTTCTCATATTAGGAACAAGGAAAGAATGCCCACTCTCACCACTTATAGTCAACAGAGTACTGGAAGTCTTAGCTGGAACAATTAGACTAGAAAAATAAATAAAAGGCATACAAATTAGAAAGAAAATAGTAAAATTATCTATTGGCAGTTGTATCATCTTTCATGTAGAAAAACCTATGGACTCTACACACACACACACAATCTCACACATCTGTTAGAACTAACAAAAAAAGTTTAGTAAAGTATGATACAAAATCAACAAACAAATATGAGATTCATTTCTATATAGTAACAACAAACTACCCATAAAAGATTTGAAGATAATGTATTTAAATATAAAAAAGAATAAAATTACAGGGTGACTATAGATAATGAGAATGTATTATTTATTTTTTAAAAGCTTGGAGAAAGGAATTTGAACATTTGGATTCACAGACAATAAATACTCGAGAAAATAGGTTTATCACAATTTGAATATTACATAGTATGTATGTGACTACTGACTGTCTTTTGTCAGCTTCAGTGGATTGAGAAGTGCTTAGCAAATTGGTGAAGCACACTTCAGGGTATGTCTTGATAGTTTATGGAAGCATGACCTTGGGTATAATATATGGTCCCTTGCTTGTTTCTCTCTTGTGTTGCTCCCCCGTTCTGCTACTCAGACACCATTAACTAAGCAGCTTTCCTCTGCCATGCCCTTCTACCATGATGTTTCTGCCTCAGAGCCAGCTAACCATGGACTGAATAACCTTAAATCATGAATCAAATTAGACTTTGAGTATCAGGTATTTTGTCCAGAAATAGGAAAGCTGATTAATACAATATACATGCATTGAAAAATTACATGGTATCCCCCAAAATATATACACCTTTTTTGTAGTTGTCAAAAATTTAAATAAAATACTTATGAATAAATTTAACCAAGAAAGTGAAAAATCTATATACTAAAAACTATAAAATACCAGTAATAAAAGCTTTAAAATACACAAATAAAATTTTAAAATTCCATGTTCATGGATTAGAAGACTTAATATTGTTAAAATGTGTATGCCACTCAACTCAATCTACAAATCCAATACAATCCTTTTTAAAATCCAAATGGCATTTTTCACAGAAATACAAATACTCATCCTAAAATTCAGATGAAACTATGAAAGACCCTAAGTAACCAAAGCAAACTTGAGAAGGAAAAACAAAGCTAGATTCATCATACATCTTAATTTCAAAATATATTACAAAACTATGGTTATTAAAACAGTCCTAGAATAAAAAGTTATGTAGACCAAGAAGACAGAATAGAGCAAAGATATAAAACTATCCATACATAGCTAAATGATCTTTGTCTGAAGTAGTAAGAACCCATAATGGAGGGCCAGGGATTTAGCTCAGTAGTTTCGCCGCCTGCCTCACAGGTGCAAGGACCCGAGTTCGATCCCCAGTACAAAAAAAAAAAAGAACCCATAATGGGGAAAGGATAATCTCATCAAAAAAATTGTGTTAGGAAAACTGGGTGTGTACTTGCAAAAGAAGTACATTATACCATAATCACACACAAAATAAGCTCAAAATGGACTAAAGATTTAAACACATGATCTAAAACTGTAAATTCCTTGAAGAAAACAAATGAAGAAAAGTATCACACCATAGTTCTAGTTAATAATTTCTTAGAAATGACAACAAATGTATAAGTAGTAAAAGCAAAAATAGATAAATGGGGCAAAGAAAGGCAACCTATGGAATAGGACAAAATGTTTGCAAAGCATGCAACCAATAAGGTGTTAACATTCAAAATATATAAGGAACTCAAACAACTCAATAGTAAATATACAACTTAATTAGAAAATGAGTAAAGGTCTCAACTAAACATTTCTCTGAAGAAGATATATAAATGGCCAACATATGTGAAAAGCTGCTCTCAGCATTATTCTATTTTGAGCTTATTTTGTGTGCAGTAATGGTATAAGGTCTTTCTTTTGCAAGTAAGTATTCAGTTTTCTCAGTACCATTTGTTTGATAGGACTATTCTTTTTCCCATTGTGAATTCATTCAAAACCACAATGAGAAATCACCTCACATTTGTTAGGATGGCTATTATCAAAAAATTCAAAAGATAAAAAGTATTATTGAAGATGTGGGGAAACTGGAAACTTTGCATACTGTTGGTGAGAATGTAAATTGGATAGCAATTATATGAAATAATAGGAGGTTCCCCAAAATATTAAAACTACAGCTATTATATGATTTATCAATGTCATTCCTTGATATGTATACAAAAAATAAATGTAAATATTAAAGAGCTATCTGAATGCCTATATTTCTTGCACCATTATTCATAATATCCTAAATATAGAAACAACCTTAATGTCCACCATTGGATAAATGGATAAAAAATTTGATATATATGTATAATGGAATACAAAGCAGGTTTATAAAAATAAAGAAATTTTGCCATGTGTGACAATATAGATAAACCTTAAGGAAATTATGCTATATGAAATAAGGCAGGCACAAAAGGGCAAAGAGCATATGATTCCACTTATATGAGGTATCTGAAATAGTCATAATCATAGAAACAGTAGACTGGTAGTTCCTGGGGACTAGGGGTAGGAAGAAATTGGAAGGTGCTTTTCAATTGGTATAAAGTTTCACTTGTGTAACAAGGATAAGTTATAAGTATCTACTATACATCAGGGCACCAATAGTTACCATTACTACATTTTCCACTTACAATTTTGCTCAGGGTACAAGATAGATCTCACATATATGTTATACCTCTTATAAAAAATAGGTATAACAAAATTTCCAAAAGAAAAAATTAAGTAAGAGTTTGCTATTTCCAAAAGGAAAAATAAGTGAGTATGTACTTGCACTAGTCTAGTAGGAACACATGTAGTATACAAGTAGGCTAGGAACATATTTGTAATAAATCAAGCTTTCGGAATGATGTCAAGGCAGTGCTTAGAATGGCCATGGGTAACATACTAGGGAATGGCTAGGAAATGCTCCAGGATAATTTTACAAGCTGGTTACAACTTGTATAATATTGTGCAACAGATAAGCTGTAAGTTGGGTTTGCCTTTCATATTTTACAGCTCCCCCCAAAAAAGAACTGATACAAAGAAGGGGATATTAAAACCAAATGTTAGACTCTCTTGGTTTAGAGTAATTGTTGAAGTTTAGACAAGTCAAACTATCAGTGCACTGTATGTTCCATTACTGTCTCTAAAAAGGTATTTTTCTGTAGTCAAAAATATTTATTTTCTTATGTTAAGGAGTATATAACATTGCAGCTATGTAAGAACTGTGAAAGACATTGCAATTTCCATCAACATTTTTGTCTTAAATTACTCAGGGGAATTTGTGTATTTCTTTTTAGAAAAGAAGTACAAATTAATGCAGTTTATTTTTCTTGAAAAGAAATACTGACCTCATTCAAAGCATTCTAATAGTATTCTTTTTTTTTTCTTTCTATACACACAGAGGGAGGGAGGGAAGAGGTAGGGAGAAGGGAGTGTTATAAAGACCTTTTTGTAGAAATGTTTTTTTGCACCTTCAATTACCTCATGGCAGGTGCAATGACCATTTTGTGCTCTCTTGAGGACAATAGGAGCAATTTGTACTTACAAATACATAACCATATCAGGAAAAATGAGGCCATGCTGAAAATTTGCCCCAAGATATTTAAAGGACACTGGGTTTTGACTCAAATTTACACATGAGTCAATGCTAAATGACAAATTTCAAGCTTCACAAATTCAGACATTGATCAGAGAATTGGAGCTTCAAAGCCACAAAGCTGAAAGCTTTTGGACCAAGGAATATTCAACAAAAACTGGAAAAATGCATCAGTGAAATTTGGTCACTTCAGACAAAAACTAGCAAAGCACAATGAAAAATTTCATTTATTTTTTTTGAATTCCTTGGAAAATGAGAATGCTATCACAGTCAAAAGTTGATGAGTACATTTTCAAAATAGACTTTCAGTCCACTTTAATACCTATAAAATAATACCATCTGCATAGCACTTCCTTTGCAAAAGGCTGTAACACACATATTTCTTCTCACTTAAAGACTGATAAAGGGCCAATATTATTCTCATCTTATAGAAAGGGACACTGAGGGTTTGTCTGAGGTAACAGAGCTAGGATGCACTGAAATTAGATATTTAATACTTAAAAATCAAGTGATCTTTTCTCTATTTCAGGCTACAAAGACGAAGAATCTTCCAGCTTAGATATAATATTTGCAGAATTACCTTTGGGTGTGAGACAGCTGGTGCTGCTATTCATCCTGTGAATTTTCTTTGATATTTACAGGATCACATCCACATCCTAGACATTTTCCTGTCTTGCTCATCAAGTTCTGTACCTTAGTGCTCTTTAATTACCTATTCGCTTATGAATAATGTGCATATCTAACTGTATTATGCATAGTAGATATTAATAAAAGTATTCTATTCTATGCCAATAAGCATGTGCTACTATTTCAATCTAAGAAAATTTTGTTTCCCTGTTGGATAAGATATAGTGATAGACATGATTTTTTAATCTTATATAGTCTTTGAGGCATGAAAAAGTACAGGTTAATAGAATACTGAATTTGAACCTAATATTTACTTTATTTGACGGTAATATAAATAACCCAGAGACAAGAATCTGTTTCTAGGTTATAAAAGATAAATAATATCAATAATATTGACTATGCATTGATATTACAATCAATAGCTACTGTGCATTAAGTGTTTTATATTCATTATCTTATTTAATTCTCCAAACAACTCTATTAGGTAAACATAGTTATATACATTTTATAAAGGAGAGAATTGAGATTTAGGGCAACTAGGTAATTTGCCTAAGTCCACACAACAAGTAATGGTGAAAAATGGATCAGAATTTAGTTCATCTTATTAAATATTTCTCTTTAACCATTATATCTCTGGTATTCAACGTCCAGCAGTATATAGAAGACTGACCTGAGGCATTTGTTAAAAGTATAATTTAGCATATTGTGAGTACAGTCTAAGAATCTGAATTTTAACCAGCTCCCCAGGTAACTTCTCATGCTGATTTTTTGATGGACTTGAAAAACACTGCCATACAATATACTAACATAGGAAACACTTCTCTCCACACTAATTTCATAAGTCTTTTTAAAGCAAGTCATATGAAGTTCTCTCTCTCTCTCTCTCAACTCTCTCCTCTCCCTTTAAAACTCCTAAACTTCACTATCTGACTATAGCTGAGAAACTTACCGGGAAAACAGAAATTGTAATGTGATATGACAGTATTGGTATTTGCATGATGGAGGCATATATATATATATATATATTATATTTTGTCTAATTCAATATAACCAAACAGGCTTACCTCTGTGGGTATAAATAGAGGCAACCTGGTAGGTAAGTAAGAAATGAGAGAAGGGCAAAATGAAGGTAGAAGGCAGAGGGTTAGGAAAGAGAAAGGGAGCCAAGCTAAGGGAATGAGCTACTTTTGAATAACAGTAAGTACATTCTCTAAAAAATCAAACAGTATCTGAATAAAATTTCTGTTTTGACAGCTATGTCTATTATTTGGTTTTGTTTAGGTTCTTAAATGGAATGACAGGGCACACAATCAAATTGACAGTTGTGATTAAGAGGTCAGGCAGTGAATTCAGTACTTTAAAAAAATCTTTCTTCCACTCATTTCAACTGGCACTTTAGTCTCCTAATTTATTCATATCAGCAGGAAGCAATGCCTGAAAACCACACTCTACTCACAAATCTAAGGACAAGCTTCATTATTATCTAGTGCTTCAAGGAAATAAATTCAATGATGTTTAGATAATCCAGGCACATTCATAGCTTCACAGTCTCAATTATTGTTTCCTTTTTCTCATTCTAAACTATTAATCTAGTATGAAAAGCTTAAAAAATTAAAAGGCTTTTTAGAAAAGGAATCACTTTTGTCCCTATACAAAAGAACAGCAAAAAAGGTACTCCCATGGACAGAATCCATTAAAAATCAGATTATTTCCACCATACTCCCCTATTATTCACCTGTCAGTAAAATATGTCCTCTCATTGTCTTGGTATGAATGCCTATTTTTATCTTACTGGAGCTATATTGGTCTTTTTTGTATTTATTACTAAGTTCTTTAGGTTTCCACCCCATTCTACTCCTCCCACCCTAGAGCATGTTTTGCTGTTCTTAAAAACTGGGCCACAAGCCTCTGAGGAGAAAGTAGTGCACCATTTCATTTTCTTTTTGGGGGCATCTCTGAGGCCTACTATGCCCAGAAGTGCTTCTACTCAAGCTGGACCATCAAATCAATTATCATAGCAGTCTGCCTTCCAAATATGAACGGCAATGAATGACAACAGGCAAAGCAAACTTTCAGCTTTGATTTGCCATTGGTAATGTAAATTTTCCCCACTTTGGTCCATTACCCTTCTCTTTTCTATCTCAATTTCTCCCAGTCTCTCTCACAGATGTTTGAGGGGGCCCAGCCATTTGGCCAAAATTTTCCTCACTGCTGCCTGTAGCTGCATTGTGTCCAATCTTCAAATAAAACTTCACCTTTGTGAATCAAAGTCACAAGAGAAAAATGGCACTGGGAGCCATTATTGCTATAAAATCTCTTCTTGCTAACATCTGAGCCTGATTATCGCTACAGCTGAAGAAGCCCAACAGTGCTGCATCCTTATTCATTTATGCTGTTTAAAATTCCTGCCTGCTTCAGTATTCGAAGCTTCAATTGTTTTGTGCTTAATGTTGCTCATTTTATATCAAGTTCTTGGTTATAGGAAATACTTTAATTTTTAAAATGTTATTATATTCTAGCTGTTTCAAAAGATTAAGAATGCTATAAAGAGAGAAACTGGTTTAAGAAAACTATAGCTAGCTCTCATAATGCTGTATGTTGTCATTAATCCATCACTTTTGTGAGAATGTCTTCAATTTCTACTATGCTATAATGCTTTACATTTCTTTTTCAAGCTGGCAGAAATTCTTTGTACTGACCAATGATGGTATATTATTACCAATGATATTTATAAATATTGCTTTAAAATGAGTTCAAAGCAATAACATCATTTGAAAATAGCAGACAAGAGAATGAATTATGCCGATTGCTGTTAACTAGAAATTCTGTGCCATAGTCTTAATATAGAGATTGTTTTGATTTCATCAAATAACGACAAATTGTATAAGAGTGTGACTAGGGCAGTTTAATCAGTGAATTAACTTGTTGGTTATCATAATTACTTTACCATCTTCAAAAATACTCATCATAATATACTTTACAATACATGTATAGAGTTCATCATAAGTGCAGGGGTGGGGATGGGATGGAGAGTATAGAGATACAAAACCATATAAATTATATTTCCTTATCCCTAGAAACAATATAATTGAGGAAATAATGACAAACACTATCTCTTGACCAAACCTGAGTCAGAATCCGGTGAGCTCCTGTTTTGGATAGACCTGACCTTGGGCTCTGTCTATGGCTCCTTTAGTACAGCTGAGCAAGAATTATGCTTCGTTAATTTAGTGAAAATCTTCTACCCTAAAAATCTGATCAAACTCCTTATCATCCACCCTTGATATCTTATGACCCTGGATTATCTTCAATAAGAATCCTGTCAAGTTACTTTAGCCAGAATCCCCCTTCTTTGGATGTTTTCTTTTAGTAGTTTTCCATCAACCGGACCCCTATCATGCTCCTTGGCTAAAATTCTCCATATTGTACTTGCATTTGGAGTTTTCAATCTTGTTCCCCTACTACAAAACTTGATTGTAATAGTATCCCTGACCCTGAATGAAGTCTGCCTTACCAACTTTAATGAGGGCCAGAATATTTTTACAAGACATATACATATCAAAACAAAATTATAATAAAGTTACTCTTAGCTAAATGTTCAAAGATTTATACAAAAAGTTTACAGTATATAACTATGGGAAGCAGATTACTTCAACAAGGGGTGTCTGACAATGTCTCCATGAGGTAGAAGACATCTGACCTATGTGTTGGTGGAAATCTGGTTGAGGTTTCTATAGGTACAGAACAGGAGAAAGGTTATTCCCAAGGGGCAGAAAAGATTAAAATGATTTATAAATTTTCTTTTTGTGTCCAAAAATATTTTTCAGCTCAAAGGTCTTTAGTAGTGCAGTTAACTTTGTAAATGGTTAGCTGAAACAGGAAAAAGAAAACTTTCATTGAGCGCAAAGGAGGAGGCTTCCGGGCCACTGTACCACTGCATCCAGCACAGAGGAGGTGAGCTAGGCGGGCGGCACCAGCATCTCTCCCCCACTGTTGAAATTAAAAGACACGTAAAAAATTCTCAAAACCAGACTTCAAGATCACCTACAGCAACTCCAAAGGGAAACGAGATGGAACACTGATACTCAACCACCTGGACTCCCTGAACTGGCAATAAAAGAGGATGGGGAAAAAATGAAATCAGAAATAATTTCTCAGATAACAGCAGAGATTGAGCCGATAAAGCAAATCATGATTAATAAATCTAGAGAGGAGCTGAGGAACATGATAGAATCTCATGTTCCTGAGGAGGAGCATGAGAAAACAAATGGAATCCATACAACAGATGCAAACAGATTTTCAGGAGATTAAAAACTCCATCGAAAGTCTACACAGCAGAATGAGCCAATGTGAGGACAGAATTTCAGATATAGAAGATAAGATTGCATTTAGTGACCACGAAAAGAAAAATTGCTTTAAAATTGTAAGGGACCATAAGAAATCAATCCAGCAGCTACTAGACAATGCAAAAAATAACATAAGACTGATTGGAGTCAATGAAGAAACGGGAGAGAGTGCAGATGACATAACAAAATTATTCACAGAAGTGATAGCACAAAACTTTCCAAGCAGGGGAAAAGAACTTGACATACAGATAAGTGAGGCATATACGACAGCAACTAGCCTTGATCAAAAAAATGTACACATAGGCACATAATTGTTAAGATTCCAGAAACACAACAGAAGAAAAAAGTTCTACAAGCACTTAGAGAAAAGAATCAAATCACATACAAAGGAAAGTCCATCAGAATCACAGCAGACTTCTCAATGCAAACCTTCAAGGCAAGAAGAGCTTGGAGTGATGTATTTCAAGCCCTAAAGGAAAACAGCCTCCAACCCAGATTGATATACCCTGCAAAACTATCTTTCAAAATTGATGGAGAAATAAGATACTTTTGTGACAAAGAGCACCTGAGGAACTTGATGAATACAAAACCAGCACTCCAAAAAATTGTACACAGTATCCTAGGAAAAGACCAGGATCACATCCCCAGAAAGCCCAGCAGAATGAATCCATCGGGCATGACAAGAAATTAAATGCAAAAGGGGAGAATCCAACAAAAAGAAAAAGTCATGACAATGATAAGTCAATATTTGTCAGTTATAACCATCAATGTTAATGGTCTCAATTCACCAATCAAAAGAAACAGACTGTCAGAATGGGTCAAGCAGCAAGATCCAACACTATGCTGCATACAAGAAACACAAGTAATTCAAAAAGAAACTCATAGACTGAAAGTTAAGGGGTGGAAAACAATACTCCATGTGACATGAACCAGAAAAAAAGCAGGAGTAGCTATCCTCTCAGCAGATCAAGTACATTTCAAACCAAATCTGATTAAGAGAGACAAAGGATACTACATCCTTGTAAAGGGAACAATCTAAGAGGAAGAGATGACAAACATAAACATATATGCACCAAACTCTAGTGTGCCCAACAATATAAAACAAATGCTAACGGACATGAAAAATCAAATAAGTACTAATACAATAGTAGTGGGGGACCTCAATACCCCACTGTCACAAACAGATAGATCAACCAGACAAAAAAAGAAGCAAAATATTAGAACTCATTCAAAATCTAAAAAAAATGAACTTAACAGATGTTTACAGAGTGTTCCACCCCACAAAATCATAATACACATTCTTTTCAGCTGCACATGGGTCATTCTCCAAAATATACCACATACTCGCTCATAGAACATGTGTATGTGCAAAGGAATTGAAGTTATCTCCTGTATATTAGCAGAACATAATGTGATGAAATTGGAGATCAATAGCAAAGGAAACTACAAGAATTTCATAAACACATGGAAATTGAAGAACACACTTCTGAATAACCAATGGGTCGCAGAGGAAATTAAAGAAGAAATCAAACAGTTTCTACAATTAAATGACAATGACAACACAACATATCGGAATCTATGGGACACAATGAAAGCAGTCTTATGAGGGAAATTCATAGCAGTGAATAGAAATATTAGGAAAACAGAGCGAGCCAAATTAAACAACCTGATGCTGAACTTCAAGGTTTTAGAAAAAGAAGAGGAGGACAAACCCAAACCTCATACAAGGGAGGAAATTATAAAGATCAGAGCAGATATCAATTCAATGGAGACTAAGACAATGATACAAAAAAAAAAAAAAAATCAATGAACACCAGAGTTGGTTCTTTGAAAGAATGAACAAAATTGACAAACCATTAGCCAAAGTTATCAGAAACAGGAAAGAAAAGGGCCAAATCCATGCAATTAGGAATGAGAAGGATGAAGTTACAATGGACCCTGTAGAAATCTAGAGGATCATCAATACCTTCTTCGAGAACCTATATGCCAATAAGATGGAACACACAGAAGAAATGGACAGATTCCTAGATATGTATGAATTACCAAAGTTGAATGAGGAAGACCTAAAAATTCAAAATATCAATCAATTAAATTGAAAACGTAATTGAAAACCTACCAACTAAGAAAAGCCCAGGTCCTGATGGCTTCACTGCTGAATTCTACAAGACATTTACAGAGGAACTACTGGCAGTACAGTTTAAACACTTCAATGACATTGAAAGGGAAGCAATACTCTCAAATTCATTCTGGAAGCAAGCATCGTATCACCTTGATCCCCAAAGCAGAGAAAGACTCAACTGAAAAAGAAAACTATAGGCCAATGTCACTTATGAACACAGATGGAAAAATCCTTACTAAGATACTGGCAAATAGAATGGAGAAGATCATCAAGATCATATACCCTGACAAAGTGGGATGCATCCCAGGGATGCAGGGATGGTTCAACATATGCAAATCAATCAATGCAATACACTATATCAATAGAGCCAAGGACAAAAACCATATGATTATCTCCATAGACACAGAAAAAGCATTTGACAAAATCCAACATGCATTTATGATAAAAACCCTACCAAAAATTGGAATAGATGGTCTCGTGATAGAAGCCATCTATGAAAAACCAACAGCCAATATCATACTAAATGGTTAAAAACTGAAATCCTTCCACTAAAATCAGGAACAAGACAAGGATGTCCACTATCACCACTCTTGTTCAATATAGTTCTGGAAACATTAGCCACGGCAATTAGACAAGAGAAAGAAATAAAAGGAATAAAGATAGGAAATGAACAAGTCAAATTGTCATTATTTACAGACGACATGATACTCTATATAGAAGACCCCAAGAACTCCACCAAAAGTCTTCTAGACTTAATAACCAAATTCAGTCAAGCAGCTGGTTACAAGGTCAACACAAAAATCAATAGCTTTCTTCTACACGAATTGCAGACTCAATGAGAAATGGGGCAAATAATTCCTTTCACAATAGCATCCAAAAAACTGAAATACCTAGGAATCAACCTAATGAAAGAAATCAAAGACCTCTTCTCTAAAAACTCTAGCACTCTGAAAAGAGAGATTGAAGATGATATCAGAAAATGGACAGACATCCCCTGCTCCTAGGTAGGAAGGATTAATATAGAAAATGGCCATACTTCCAAAACTGCTATATAGATTTAATGCAATTCCAATTGAGATCCCAGCAGCATACTTCATGGACCTCGAGAAAACAATCCAAAAATTCATTTGGAACAAGAAGAGACCCAGAATAGCAAAAGCAATTCTAGGTAACAGAGACATGGCAGGGGGTATCACAATCCCCAACCTGCAACTATACTACAAAGCTACTGTGATAAAAACAGCATGGTACTGGCAAAGAAACAGACCTAAGGACCAGTGGAACAGATTAGAAGATGCAGAAACAACGCCAGACACACTCAGCCATCTCATCTTTGATAAAGGAGCCAAACACCCTCACTGGAGGAAAGATAGCCTCTTTAATAAATGGTGCTGGAGGCAGCCCCACCCCCACCCCATGCACTCAAAGCGGTGTCGACCAGCGACCAGCCCGGGTGAGACAAGGCAAGCAGCTTGGGGTTCCTGCGGCCGTCCCGAGCTACACCCTCAGCACGGTGAGGTCCGCTTAGCTGCACGGGCACCTCCAACACTCAGTGCTGTTTCCCTCCACTGTGCAGCGCCTATCTTCTGGCTTTTGTACTACCTCATCCCTCACCAGAGAGGCACAGGAGACTATAAAGACACTTGTCCTGAGCACCATAAGATAGAGCAGAAGTTAGTAACAGAAAGAGGGCTTCTCAGGCTTCTAGAAGAAAACTGAAGCTCAGCAGAAAAATAAAGAGAACCTTTACAATAAAGGCACATCAGACCACTGTACTTGGTCTGCTGCTGGCTTGCTGAGACTCATTGACTTGTGTATGCACAGAGATTCCTACATTGCCTATTGTGACAGCAGAGACATACCCTGAAGGAGGCCCATAATTTCTATTGCTATTTGCAAAAAAGAAAAAAAAAATTTTTTTTCTTATTTTTAATTCTTAATTTTTACTTTTCTTGTACTCTTCAAAGTTTTACTTTTCTTTCTTTTCTCTCTCTCTCTCTCATTCTCTCACTGTCCTACATTGCCCCGCATCTCCCCATTTGTTCCTTTCTGCACTGAAGTCAGATTTCTCCCTTACTGTTCTTCTCTTTTTCCTTCATTGATTATCATTAGGTTTAAAGGAAAGTAAATTTGGTATCTAGCCTCCCTGTTGCTGTTAGGTGGTTCTATTCACATCTTTGTTCATTCATTATGCCATTTTCTCTTGCCTTTAACAACTTCTTAGCTTGTGTGATATTTCTGTGTCTTCTGGCCTCACCGCTAATCTTTTTTTTTTTTATTAAATTCTTTTATTGGTACATTGTAGGTATACAACACAATTAAATTTCTCATTGGGAATTGTACCTTTACATAATGCGTCTTGGTTCATATTTTTTCCCCATTCCTAGCCCTCCCTTCACGCCCTCCACCCTTCCCTATTTACAAAGACTTTACTTCCATTTTTTCCATTTCTCAGCATTTTTCCTTTCCCTTCTTTCCTTTACCCTGGTTCTCCCACTACCCCTACCCCTTTGGACCTTTTCTTCTTACTTTACATTATCGATTATTCATTCTAATCATTGGTACATTTTAGGTATACAATATAATGACATTCGTCATTGGAAATTTGCACCTTTACATAGTCTCTCTTGGTTCTTATTTTTCACTTTTGCCCATCCCTCCCTTCAACCCCTCCAGTCCTCCCTATTTACAAAGATTTTGTTCCTATTTTTCCATTTTCTCATATTAATCCCATTCCCTTCTATTCTTTCCCCTAGCCCTCACTTCCTTCCCCTTTGCCCCTTTTCTTCCTATTTCACATGACCTATTATACATTTAGTCCTTATTTACACTTTCAGTATCTCACAGCAGAGAAACTATTCAGTATTTACACGTGTGTCCTATTTATTTCACTTAAGAGTATTGCCTCAATGTGCATCCACTTAGCTATAAATGTCTCTAATTTCTCATTTTTTATGGCTGAGTAGTACTCAATTTTATAAAAAATCCACAACTTCTTTATCCAGTCTCCAGTTGATGGGCATTTGGGCTGTTTCCAAGTTTTAGCTATTACAAACTGAGCTGCTATGAACATGGGTGCACATATTTCACTGTGGTATGATTCTTTTAATTCTTTGGGGAAGATCCCCAGCAGTGGAATAGCGGGGTCAAATGGGATTTCCAGTCCTAGTTCTTTGAGGTATCTCCATACTGATTTCCACAGTGCTTGCACCAGTCTACACTCCCACCAGCAGTGGAGCAAGGTTCCTCTTTCCCCACAGCCCCGCCAGCATTTGTTATTGGTTGATTTCATGATAGCAACCATTCTTTCTGGAGTGAAGTGGAATCTCAGTATTGTTTTCATTTGCATCTCTTGAATGACCTGTGATGTTGAACATTTTTTCATGTATTTATTTGCTATTTCTACTTCTTTGACTGAGAAATGTCTGTTCATTTCAGATGCCCATTTTTGGATTGGGTCTTTAAATTTGGGGGGTCTGATCTTTTTAAGTTCTTTATAGATTCGAGATAGTAGACCTTTGTCTGAGGAAGAGCAGGTGAAGATTTTTTCCCACATTGTGGGTTGTCTCTTCACACTGCTGGTGGTTTCTCTTGCTGTGCAGAAGCCTTTTAATAAGAAGAGATCCCACTTGTTGATTGTTTCTGCTAGTTCACAGGCAACAGAGGTTTTGTTCATAAAATCTTTTCCTACACCGATGTCTTCAAGGGATCTACCTAACCTCTGCTCCAACTGCTTCAGAGTTTCTATTTTAATATTTAGATCTTTAATCCATTTTGATTTTAGTTTAGTGCATGGTGAGAGATACAGGTCTAGTTTTAATCTTTGGCAAGTTGAAGCCTAATTTTTCCAGCACCATTTATTAAAGAGGCTATCTTTCCTCCAGTGAGGGTGTTTGGCTCCTTTATCAAAGATGAGATGGCTGAGTGTGTCTGGCGTTGTTTCTGCATCTTCTAATCTGTTCCACTGGTCCTCAAGTCTGTTTCTTTGCCAGTACCATGCTGTTTTTATCACAGTAGCTTTGTAGTAGAGTTGCAGGTTGGGGATTGTGATACCCCCTGCCATGTCTCTGTTACCTAGAATTGCTTTTGCTATTCTGGGTTTCTTCTTGCTCCAAATGAATTTTTGGTTTGTTTTCTCAAGGTCCATGAAGTATGCTGCTGGGATCTCAATTGGAATTGCATTGAATCTATATAGCAGTTTTGGAAGTATGGCCATTTTCACTATATTAATCCTTCCTGCCTAGGAGCAGGGGATGTCTGTCCATTTTCTGATATCATCTTCAATCTCTCTTTTCAGAGTGCTAGAGTTTTCAGAGAAGAGGTCTTTGATTTCTTTCATTAGGTTGATTCCTAGGTATTTCAGTTTTTTGGATGCTATTGTGAAAGGAATTATTTGCCCCATTTCTCATTGAGTCTGCAATTCGTGTAGAAGAAAGCTATTGATTTTTGTGTTGACCTTGTAACCAGCTGCTTGACTGAATTTGGTTATTAAGTCTAGAAGACTTTTGGTGGAGTTCTTGGGGTCTTCTATATAGAGTATCATGTCATCTGCAAATAATGACAATTTGACTTCTTCATTACCTATGTTTATTCCTTTTATTTCTTTCTCTTGTCTAGCTGCCGTGGCTAATGTCAGTGTTGGTTTGAAATCTACTTGATCTGCCAAGAGGATAGCTACTCCTGGTTTTTTTCGGGTTCCTGTTGCATGGATTATTGTTTTCCACCCTTTAACTTTCAGTCTATGAGTTTCCTTTTGAATGAAGTGTGTTTCTTGTATGCAGCATATTGTTGGATTTTGCTTCTTGACCCATTCTGCCAGTCTGTTTCTTTTGATTGGTGAATTGAGATCATTAACATTGCTGGTTATAACTGAAACGTATTGACTTGTCATTGCCATGATTTTTTCTTTTTGTTGGATTCTCCCCCTTTACATTTAATTTCTTGTCATGCCAGATGGTTTCATTCTGCTTTGCTTCCTGGGGTTGTGATCCTCAATGTCTGTTCCTAGGATATTGTGTAAAATTCTTTGGAGTGCTGGTTTGGAATTCACGAAGTTCCTAAGGTGCTCTTTGTCATGAAAGCATCTTATTTCTCCATCCATTTTGAAAGATAGTTTTGCAGGGTACATCAATCAGGGTTGGAGGCTGTTTTCTTTTAGGGCTTGGAATATGTCACTCCAAGCTCTTCTTGCCTTGATGGTTTGTGTTGAGAAGTCTGTTGTGATTCTGATGGGCTTTCCTTTGTATGTGATTTGTTTCTTTTCTCTCACTGCTTGGAGAACTTTGTTCTTCTGTTGTGTTTCTGGAATCTTAACAATTATATGCCTATGTATAGATTTTCTTTGATCAAGGCTATTTGGGGTCCTTATATGCCTCATTTATTTGTATGTCAAGCTCTTTTTCTATGCTTAGGAAGTTTTCTGCCACTATTTCTGTGAAGAGATTTTTTATGTCATCTCCACTCTCTCCTGTTTCTTTATTGAGCCCAATCAGTCTTATTTTATTCTTCTTTGCATCATCTAGCAGCTGCTGGATTGATTTCTCATGTTCCCTTATAATTTTGAAGCAATTTTTCGTTTCCTGGTCACTAATTGCAATCTTATCTTCTATATCTGAAATTCTGTCCTCACATTGGCTCATTTTGCTGTGTAGACTTTCAATGGAGTTTTTCATGTCCTGGAAATCTATTTGCATCTGTTTTATGGATTCCATTTGTTTCTTATGTTGGGATTCCATCATGTTCCTCAGCTCCTCTCTAGATTTATTAATCATGTCTTGCACTAGGGGCACAATTTCTCCTGTTATGTGAGAAATTATTTCTGATTTCATTTTTTCCAGATCCCCTTTTGTTGCCAGTTCAGTGGGTCCAGGTGGTTGAGTATCAGAGTGTTCCATCTCATTTCCCTTTGGGGTTGTTGTAGGTGATCAGGAAGTCTGGTTTTGAGACTTATTCACGTGTTTTCTCATTTTGACTGGGCCAGGGGGCTGTTAGTGCCTGTACGGATTACCTCCTCTGAGCTGGGTGAGGTAGGCCAGGGGCCGCGAGCAGCGGTAGGGATGGTGACCCAAAAGCCCTTTCCTGTGGGCTGGGAGCAGCTCACTGGTAATCTTGCCTGTTCTTTCTACCTGTCCCTCCATCCCCAACTCCATTTAGCTCCCCACCCCAACGGGGAAAGATGCCATATTGAAGAGTTTATTCATTATAAACTTATGTTGGGTTGGCCCTTGGTTTTAATTTAACTCACATAGTTAAAAGTGATAGATGAATAACTACCACAAAGTGTCATTTTCTAAGCTGTGTTTGATGGTATGGTATTGCTGACTATATCATTTGGGCTAACATGTTGTGATTGATCTAATTAGTTTTCCTTCCTGGTATAAGAAAAATATAATAGCTTCAGAGCCATTAGAGTCTCAAAACCCAAACACAAGCCATATCTAGAAGATGCCTCTGAAAAGCAATCATTCCACAAGGGGTTTTTAAACACAAGCAACAAAGATACCTACATTAAGCAATCTTGGAATACCAACCCAGGAATTAAATCAAGGACAGTACCAAAAACAAAAATGAGAAGATACTTAAGCAAGGCACAAATGCAGGCTTCCATGCCACAAAACGGAAATTCTAGGGGAAATGAGGTGGAAAACTCTGATAAGCAACCGCTTGGACACCCTGAACGGATAGCACAGGAAATAATAAAGCAGATGCATGAGGCTCTAGAAAGTTTCAAGACAGAAATAATCTCCCAGATAAATATGGACATGGCGAGTAGAGTGAAAGACATGATTAGAAGCTCTAGAGCAGAAACAGATAAGAAAACAGATGAGATCAGAAACATGCTGGAAGCCATGAAAGCCCAGCATAAGAAAGAAATGGAAAATATGATCGCTCAACATAAGAAAGAAATGGAATCCATGAAACAGATTCAAACAGATATTCAGGAGATTAAAAATCCCATTGAAAGCATGCAGAGCAGGCTAAGAGAATCTGAAGACAGAATATCATATATAGAAGACAGGTTTGCGGTTAAGGGCCATGAAAACAGAGACTTCTTAAAGATAGTAAGGGACCATGAGAAATCAATCCAACAGCTGCTAGATGATGCAAAGAAGAATAATGTAAGACTCATAGGAGTCCATGAAAAAATAGGAGAAAGCACAACAGACTTAAAATAACTGTTCACAGAAATAATAGTAAATAACTTCCCAGACAGAGGTAAAGAGTTGGACGTATAAATTAATGAGGCATATAGAACTCCATCCAGCCATGACCAAAAAAAATCTACACCTAGACATATAATAGTCAAGATCCCAGAAACTCAACAGAAGAACAAAGTTCTACAGGCAGTTAGAGAAAAGAAACAAATCACCTACAAAGGAAAGCCCATCAGAATCACGGCAGACTTTTCAACACAAACCCTCAAATCAAGGAGAGCCTGGAGTGAAGTATTTCAAGCCCTAAAAGAAAATAAATTCCAACCTACACTCTTGTATCTGGCAAAATTATCTTTCAAAATCGATGGGGAAATTAGATAGTTCCACGACAAAGAACAACTGAGAAATTTCATGAACACCAAACCAGCACTCCAAACAATTTTAAGCAATATCCTAGAAAAAGACAATGAAAGTCACAACTCCATGAGGCCCAGCAGAGACAAGGCACCATGCAAGGTAAGACACTAAAGCGAAAGGGGGGAAAATAAGAAATAAAAGACCCAACAACAGTAAAACATCATGACAAGGATGAGTCAATATCTGTCAATTATAACCATCAATGTTAATGGCCTCAATTCACCAATCAAAAGAAATAGACTGGCAGAATGGATTAAGAAGCAAAACCCAGCAATGTGTTGTATACAAGAAACACACCTAACTCAAAAGGAAATCCATAGACTTAAAGTAAAAGGATGGAAAACAGTTCTCCACATGACAGAAACCCAGAAAAAAGCAGGGGTAGCAATCTTATTTGCAGACAAAGTAGATTTCAAACCAAAACTAATTAAGAGAGACAAACATGGCCACTACATCCTTGAGAAAGGAACAATCCAAGAGGAAGAGATGACAATCCTAAATATATATGCACCAAATACAAATGCCCCCAACTATACAAAACAAATATTAATGGACATGAAAAACCAAATAAGCACTAATACAATTGTAGTGGGGGACATCAACACCCCTCTATCACAAATAGACAGATCAACTAGGAAAAAAATTAACAATGAAATTCTACAACTAAGTGAAACTATTGAACAAATGGACTTAATAGATGTTTACAGAGTGTGCCACCCCACAAAATCAGAATATATATTCCTTTCAGCTGCACATGGGTCATTCTCCAAAATAGATCACATGCTAGCTCATAGGACATATCTAAGTAAATGAAAAAAAATTGAAGTTATCCCTTGTATATTATCAGACCATAGTGCAATACAATTGGAGATCAATAACATAAGAAACTACAAAACACCCACAAACACATGCAAATTGGACAACACCCTCCTGAACAACCAATGGGTCACAGAAGTAATTAAAGAAGAAATTAGACAGTTTCTACAAGTAAATGAAAATGCCAGTACAACATACAGGAATCTGTGGGACACAATGAAAGCAGTTCTACGTGGGAAATTCATAGCAGTGAATGCCCATCTTACGACAACAGAGAGAACTCAGTTAAATAACTTAGTGAAGAACCTTAAGCTCCTAGAAAAAGAAGAGCATAACAAACCCAAAGCTTGTACAAGAAAGGAAATGATAAAGATCTGAGCAGAAATCAATGCAATGGAGGCTAAGAGAATGATACAAAAAAATCAATGAATCAAATAGTTCGTTTTTTGAAAGAATAAATACAATTGATAAACCTTTAGCCAACCTTATCAAAAAAAGGAAAGAAAAGGTTCAAGTACATGCAATTAAGATAGAAAAAGGCGAAGCCATAACAAATCCAGCAGAAATCCAGAGAATCATCAATACCTACTTTGAGAACCTGTACTCTAATAAAATGGAAAACACAGGAGAAATGCACAGATTCCTGGATACATATGAATTGTCAAAATTAAATGAAGAAGATATAGAAATTCTAAACACCCTAATAACAATGAGTGAAATTGAAAATGTAATTAAAAACTTACCAAAAAAAAAGACCAGGTCCTAATGGCTTCACTGCTGAATTCTACAAGTCATTTAAAGAAGAACTATCACCACCACTATTTAAACTCATCAAGGAAATTGAAAGGGAAGCAAGGCTTCCAAATTCATTCCTGGAAGCAAGTGTTACTTTGATTCGAAAACCAAGGAAAGACCCAACCCAAAAAGAGAACTACAGGCCAATCTCCCTAATGAACATAGATGAAAAATCCTCAACAAGATACTGGCAAACAGAATACAGAGTGTCATCAAGAAGATCATACACCCTGACCAAGTCAGATTGATCCCAGGGATGCAGGGATGGTTCATCATCAGTAAATCAATAAATGTAGTACACTATATTAACAGAGTCAAGGACAAAAACCACATGATCATCTCAATAGATGCAGAAAAAGCATGTGACAAAGTCCAGCACCCATTCATGATAAAAATGCTACAGAAAATTGGAATAGGAGGTCTTTATCTCAACCTGATTAAGGCTATCTATGAAAAACCAACAGCCAACATCATACTAAATGGTCAAAAACTGAAAACTTTCACACTAAAATCAGGAGCAAGACAAGGATACCCACTATCACCACTCCTGTTCAATATTGTTCTGGAAACATTAGCCATAGCAATTAGACAAGAGAAAGAAATAAAAGGAATAAAGATAGGAAAGGAAGAAGTGAAACTGTCATTATTTGCTGATGATATGATACTTTACATAGAAGACCCAAAAAACTCAGTCAAAAGTATTCTAGACCTAATTGACAGATTCAGTAGAGTAGCTGAATACAAGGTTAACACTCAAAAAACAATAGCCTTTTTATATGCAAATAGCAGACCCATTGAGAGAGAAATTCAGGAAATAATTCCTTTTACAATGGGATGTAAAAAAATGAAATATCTAGGAATCAATCTAACAAAGGAAGCAAAAGACCTCTATACTGAAAACTACAGCACTCTGAAGAAGGAGATTGAAGAGGATATAAGAACATAGAAAGATATCCCTTGTTCCTGGGTAGGAAGAACCAATATAGTGAAAATGGCCATACTTCCAAAACTACTCTATAGATTCAATGCAATGCCAATTGAAATTCCAACAATATACTTCAGAGAACTAGAGAAAACAATGCAAAAATTCATTTGGAAACAGAAGAAACCTAGAATAGCAAAAGCAGTTCTAGGCAACAGGGACATGGCTGCCCGCATCACAATCCCCAACTTGAAACTATACTGCAAAGCTACTGTGATAAAAACAGCATGGTACTGGCAAAGAAACAGACCTGAAGATCAGTGGAATAGAATAGAAGATGCAGAAACAACTCCAGACATACTCAGTCACATCATCTTTGACAAAGGAGCAAACCACCATCATTGGAGGAAAGATAGCCTATTTAATAAATGGTGTTGGAAAAACTGGATTTCAACCTGTCAGAAATTAAAACTAGACCCATATCTATCATTGCGCACTAAACTAAGATCGAAGTGGATTAAAGATCTAAATATTAAGTCAGAAACAATAAACTTGCTGGAAGATAAGTTAGGTAGAACTCGATGATAATGGCATAGGAAAAGACTTTATGAACAAATTTTCAGTAGCACGGGAGTTAGCACAAAGAATCAACAACTGGGATCTCATCGTATTAAAAAGCTTCTACACAGCAAGAGAAACTACCAACAGAGCTAAGAGACAACCTTCAATGTGGGAAGAAATATTTAGCAGTTGTAACTCAGACAAAGGACTACTATCTAGAATATATAAAGAACTGAAAAAAATCAGACCTCCCAAATTCAAAGACCCAATTCAAAAATGGGCAACCGAAAAGAACAGACATTTCTCAGACAAAGAAGTAAAAACAGCAAGTAAACATATGAAAAAATGTTCAACATCACTGGTCATTCGAGAGATGCAGATGAAAACAACACTGAGATTCCACCTCACCCCACAAAGAAAGGCTGCTATCAAGAAATCAACCAATAACAAGTGCTGGCAGGGGTGTGGAGGGAAAGGAACCCTTCTCCATTGGTGGTGGGAATGTAGATTGGTGCAACCACTGTGGAAATCAGTATGGCGATACCTCAAAGAACTAGGACTACAGGTCCCATTTGACCCAGCTATTCCCCTACTGGGAATCGTCCCCAAAGAATTAAAAGAATCATACCACAGCAATATATGTGCACCTATGTTTATAGTGGCACAATTTGTAATAGATAAAGCTTGGAAACAGCCCAAATGCCCATCGACTGGAAACTGGATAAAGAAGATGTGGTTTTTTAATAAAATGGAGTACTACTCAGCCATAAAGAATGACAAACTAGAGACATTTATAGCTAAATTAATGCATATCGAGGCCATACTCTTAAGTGAAATAAATAGGACCCACATGTGTAAATACCGAATAGTTTCTCTAGTGTGAGAAATTGAAAATGTAAATAAGGATAAAAAAATTAAAATGAATAATTGATATTTTGAAATATGAAAAGGTCCAAGGGTTTGGTGATGGTGGCAGGGCAAAGGGAAAGGGAAGAAGGGAAAGGAAAAACTATGAGAAAAAAATGGAATCAAACTCTGTAAATAGGAAAAGGTGGAGTGGGTGAAGGGTGCACAGGTAATGGGAGAAAAAATAAAAATAAAAACTATGATGCAGCATGTTCTGGTACAAACACCCAATGATTAATGTAAATGTATTTTGTACCTAAAATGTACCAATAAATATATATATTTTTAAAAAGAAAAAATAAATAAATGGTACTGGAAAAATTGGCTTTCCACTTGCCAAAGATTAAAACTAGACCTATATCTCTTGCCATGCACTAAACTAAAATCGAAATGGATTAAAGATCTAAATATTAAAATAGAATCGCTGAACCAGTTGGAACAGAGGTTAGGTAGAACTCTTGAAGACATCGGTGTAGGAAAAGACTTTATGAACAAAACCTCAGTTGCCCGTGAACTAGCACAAACAATCAACAAGTGGGATCTCTTCTTATTAAAAAGCTTCTGCACAGCAAGACAAACCATCAGCAGTGTGAACAGACAATCCACAATGTGGGAAAAAATCTTCACCTGCTCTTCCTCAGACAAAGGTCTACTATCTCGAATCTATAAAGAACTTAAAAAGATCAGACCCCCCAAATTTAAAGACCCAATCGAAAAATGAGCATCTGAAATGAACAGACATTTCTCAGACAAAGAAGTAGAAATAGCAAATAAATACATGAAAAAATGTTCAACATCACAGGTCATTTGAGAGATGCCAATGAAAACAATGCTGAGATTCCACTTCACTCCAGAAAGAATGGCTGCTATCATGAAATCAACCAATAACAAATGCTGGTGGGGCTTTGGGGAAAGAGGAACCCTATTCCACTGCTGGTAGGTGTGTAGACTGGTGCAAGCACTGTGGAAATCAGTATGGAGATTACTCAAAGAACTAGGACTGGAAGTCCCATTTGACCCCGCTATTCCACTGCTGAGGATCTTCCCCAAAGGATTAAAAGAATCATGCCACAGTGATATATATGAGCCCATGTTCATAGCAGCACAGTTTGTGATAGCTAAAACTTGGAAACAGCCCAAATGCCCATCAACTGGAGACTGGATCAAGAAAATGTGGTGTTTTTTATAAAATGGAGTACTACTCAGCCATAAAAAATGAGAAATTAGAGACATTTATAGCTAAGTGGATGCACATTGAGGTGATACTCTTAAGTGAAATAAATAGGACACACATGTATAAATACTGAATAGTTTCTCTGGTGTGAGAAACTGAATGTGTAAATAAGGACTAAAATGTATAACAGGTAATGTGAAATAGGAAGAAAAGGGGCAAAGGGGAAGGAAGTGGGAGGGCTAGGGGAAAGGATAGAAGGGAATGGGATTAATATGAGAAAATGGAAAAATAGGAACAAAATCTTTGTAAATGGGGAGGAATGGATGGGTTGAAGGGAAGGCTGGGCAAGGGTGAAAAATAAGAACCAAGAAAGATTATGTAAAGATGCAAATTTCCAATGATGAATGTCATTATATTGTATACCTAAAATGTACTAATGATTAGAATGAATAATCGATAATGTAAAGTAGGAAGAAAAGGTCCAAAGGGGTAGGGGTAGTGGGAGGACCAGGGTAAAGGAAAGAAGGGAAAGGAAAAATGCTGAGAAATGGAAAAAATGGAAATAAAGTCTTTGTAAATAGGGAAGGGTGGAGAGGATGAAGGGAGGGCTAGGAATGGGGAAAAAATAAGAACCAAGATGCATTATGTAAAGGTACAATTCCCAATGAGAAATGTAATTGTGTTGTATACCTACAATGTACCAATAAAAGAATTTAACAAAAAAAAAAAAAAGAAAATGCAGGGTTTTTTTTAACAAAATGGAGTATTACTCAGCCATAAAATATGCAAAATGAGAGACATTTGTAGCTAAATGGATGCACATTGAGGAGATACTCTCAAGTGAGATAAATAGGACACCCATGTGTAAATACCGAATAGTTTCTCTGGTGTGAGAAACTGAAAGTGTAAATAAGGGCTAAAATATATAATAGATAATGTGAAACAGGAAGAAAAAGGGCAACAGGGAAGTGGAAGTGGGAGGAGTAGGGGGGAGGAAAGAAGGGAATTGAAGTAATATGAGAAAATGAAAAAAATGGAAACAAAGTCTTTGTAAATAGGGAGGGATGGAGGGGTTGAAGGAAGGGCAGGGGAAGGGGGAAAAATAAGAACCAAGAGAGATTATGTAAAGCTGCAAATTTCCAATGATGAATGTCATTATATTCTACACCTAAAAAGTAGCAATAAAATAAAATTAAAATTAAGAAAACTTAAAAATATAAAGAAAACTTGCATTAAAATAGAGAAAGACAATAAATGGAAGATAACAAAAGAACAGTCTTTTTGCAGCTCACTCTTAGGCTTAAGGCATGGTATGCTGGGTTGAAGTTGTCTCTCATGAGACTCATAATAGCTATAATAAATATGATTCTAGTTCAGGCCAAGAGAGTTTTAAGGAAGAATTTGTTCCAATCTTCTCTCTAGCTTCTGCTTGCTGCCGTCAATCCTTGGGATTCCTTAGTTTACACCTGCATCACTCTAATCTATGTTTCTGCAGTCTCATGACATTTTTCCTATATATATTTGTTTCCTTTTATCTAATATGGTGTCTTAGTTACTCTTCTCCTTGCTGAGACAAAATACTCAACACCCAAAGTTAAAGGAGGAAAGGTTTATTTTGGCTCACTGTTTGTAAAGGTTTCATCCATAACCAGCTGGCTGCAAGGTAGGGTGGCATGGCAGAGGGGCACTACAGAGGAGAAACAGTTCATAGCAGGCAGAAGGCAACAATCAACAAGTCCAACTACAAGTAACTAGCTGCAAACCTCTTTCTGTCCCTTATGATGTATCCAGGCTACCTGTTCTTAGGGTAGATAGCACTCACACCCTTAATCCTAGACCTTAATCCTACCATTGCACCATGAATCAGTCACACACTTTAGATCCATCCACCTCTGAAAAAGCCCCACCTATGACTGCATGAGGCTTTAGGGGGACATCTAAACACAAGCCATAACATACGGGCTTCTTATAAGGATACTAACCTTTGGATATAAGGTACACCCTAATCCACTATAATTTTATAACATAGGCAAAAACCTTATTTTATGTAGTCCTATTTGCAAATGCTGTAAAGTCTTATTCATAGATACAGAAGGATAGGACTTCAACATATCTTTTTAGGTGACATAATTCAACTCACAACATTTTCATAGCCAATTATTTTCTCTACATGGGGTTACATAATTCCATCCCAATTATATATTTCCCACCAGGTTTTTCTTTGGAAACAAGGAAGTTCATGAAATGTCTAATTTCTTATCTAGTTTAGTACATATTACAGATCTCTTCAAAAATCTATTCTCTACTTCATACATCAGGAATAATATAGTATACTCAAAGTTACATTAAGTCCTGTGGGGAGAGAAAAATGATTTTAAAAAAAGCTTCTACCTTCATATAGTTTACAACCTTGAGGTTTCACTGTATAGAATGATTGCAATGGAAGGGATCATAAAGATTATGTATTCTAAACCACTCATTTTATAGATGAGGCCTTTGAGGCCCAGAGAGGTTAACTGACTTGCCCAAGGCTCACAAAGTTAATTGCAAGGAACATGAAAGAGAGAGAAATGAAGGGTACAACTTTAAAGAAATCCAGCTAGCGCTTTGCTTTCAAGTATGAGGCATACACTGAATGTTGATGATGTGCTATAGAGAGATTAGATTAGATAGAAGACTAGCAGTCACAAGTAATTCTGGAGGAGATGCCAAGGCTCTTTATCTCCTTTGCCTTGACCTCTGAAGCCTCCCAGGAAGCAAAATGATTCCTTAACCTTTTTTTCTTGGGACATAGATTTAGTTCAAGTTTCAGTTACCTTGGCAAACAATACTTTTATAGTGGAAAGGTAAGACATGCACTCCTGGCTTTGCTGTTCTGCCTGCTACAATTCTCTGATGCTCACAAACTAATGGTGGAAAATTAGTTCTCATGAAGGCGGGGGCAGAGAGAAAGGACTCAAGACTTACAGATCTCCTATATAAAGGAGAATTGTGAAATATAGTTCACTGTTGTTTCAAAAATGAAATATACAGCATTACTGATTCTGAAAGGAGAAAAAGGGGTATATTGCCTACTTTAAGTACAATCAATCTCTGGAATAGCTTAAAAGTCCATTTGCAAGTCAAAGCTCTTTTTTCTTCTTTAACAGAAAATGCTTAATAGATTAAAAAGGAATACTACCAATGGAACTGAAAATAATCATTGGTCTTAAAGAACACTGCAGTATAATGGCATTCTATCACAACTAAAGATTTAATGAAACAAAACCTGGAAAAAATGATAAGAAATTACAAGAAGAATCCAAGAATTTACTTATCTTTCTATTTTTCAACCAGCATTAAATTGTCATCAACTGAGTCTAGTTTCTCTAAATTAGTGGAAATAATACTTAATCTGACTTGCCTAATATAAGCTTCTTGTTTATAAAATGTAGATTTTAAATTAAAGTTAAAAAGCACCACTTTCTAAATGCACTATTTGGGGGTGCATTGAAAAATTACCTATGTTTCTACTGATTTATTCAATGTTTCATTCAAAATATTATTTACATAATTACATTTCTCAGAGCTAACTCTAAAAACTTCAATTTCAAATTAGGTGATTTCAAGTATACCTATATGCCTAGATGTGAATTAAAATTTCAACATGATCAGCTTGAAAACAGAATTGCAGAGCAACCAAATACAGATTAACTTAAACAAATTTACATAATCAGAGGTTCAAAGAGATAGAAGAATGTCATATTTTCTTTGGTGTTTTGAAAAATAACACAATTTGACAAATAATGCATTATAATTTCATCTCCATGACAGTCTACCTGTAGAATAGAATTTTTGACTTTACAAGCAATAAAAACTAATACTTGAATGTGTTAAGTGTATGCACATAATGCTGCTTAGGGGATCTTACACAGTTGTGACAATATTGAAAAATTCATTCTCATGAAATGATTCTTCCTTATAAGAAAGTCACAGTGCAAGCTAACTTTGGAAAACTCCTCACATGACTACTTAGATAAGTCACTGTTCCATTTATCACTGACTTATACACCTACAAAGCTGAGTTTTTGTCATATATAACTGAGAAGAGGAGCTCTATACTATTTTTTTTTATTACAAACTTCATGAAGCCCTGTAACTGGAAAAGTACCTATTACCTAGTCATTAAATCTAAATTCCATAATAGTTTCCACACTTTTCTTCTGTACTAAAACATACACAAATCAATATAAAGTTTCAATAAGAAAGTTATAGGGAATATAATTTTGCATGATAGCTAATCTAAGTATGCTTTAATTTAGTTATTATTTGATTCATTTCATGAAAACTGTACAACTGATTCACTTGCAAAGTTTTTCTTTCTAATACAATGGATTATTTAATCTGAAAAAGATATTTAAAGATAGTATTACTCATTCAAGTAAAAAAAAATAATTCTACAGCTCAGGCTTTTTTGAAGTCAAATCTCATACTACAGGTTCTGGATAAAAGCGCTTTTAAGCACTTAAATATTGATTGAATTTCAGTCCTCAGACCTAGAAGACATACAATTTAATAAGATTAGATAAGATCCAGGCATGGACTATAAACAGGGATGGCTAAAAGGACTTTTAGTTTAGTGTCTACACCTTTGCTATTTTGCCAACTCAAATCTAAGCTTAAGTTTGCTAGTTTGTCATACAAATTCCTGGCTAGAGAAGTGGGTTAAGTGTAAATGTACAGTTTCTACCATTAACATGTTAAACTGCTATTCCTCTTGACTCCATGTACAAAGTAATTATAATTTGTCACCAAATCAACATACCATAGTCAATTATGAATATGTATTTCATGATTTTAACCAATATTTGGACATGACTTTTTTAATCTTTATGTTAATGTGATGTGATTTATTTCTAAACACACTCAAATCAATGAGAAAATACAGACATTTCATTTGAAATGAAAAGCTTAGATGATAGGAAATTTGTCTTAAATATTCACGTGTTGGCTTTTAACAAGTAGAGCCGAATTGAGCTAAAGTTTACATATAATATGATGCACAGCAGACTATTTCTAATGTTTTCCTGATGATATGTACAGAGCTTTACTTTTAAAAACATATGTCATATTCACTTAAGATTTACAATACTAACGCTATTTTGTGATCAATTTGAGATCTACCACAATACTTCCCCCATGACTTACAGATGCAGCTTGACAACTATATTTATTTAGCTAGCATGGTAATTAAAGTCTGAACTTGCATGTCAAGATGGTATATCACCTATACAGCACTGACAACAAGTCATTTTCTTGAAATAACTGACGGTTCATTTTAAACATTCTTAGAGAAACACAGTAAGATAGCCCATGCCTTTCTTCAACTCTATAATTCCTACAGATGATCTCTATTTCAGATAACTCTAAGTAGCTAAACACAAATTAAAAGAAAAACACCTTTCTGGCTCATTAAGGTAAGTGCTCAAGCTGTCATTAGCATTACCTCTCTGAAAATGCAGTATAGAATGCAGCAGGTCTTGTCTGCTGCAGAAATTAAAGACAGAACTACCTTATGACAGCAGGACTAAATTTACATACTTTACATATTCAGTGAGTGTAGGAATAATTTACATTAATCAAATGAGCTATATTTGGGGGATTTCTCCCCATTTGTAATACATTCGTGTACCTTGTAGGCTATTCACTGACAACTACATAATAAATGAATTAATTATGCCAAAGCAAAAGGGGACCTTTACCTCTTATTTAACCCTACCTTTTTTTTCCTATAGGGCAATTATAAATTATGCTTCAGAAGAGAAGTAGCAAGTCATGCCTGAAAAGATGAGATGCTCTGGTTTTCATCCTCAGACCTGCTAGGCTGACTACCTGTCAGATAAGGTTGCAGCCAGGATTATGCCTCGAAAAACTGAAAAACCACAAATTTTTATCACTAAATCAAGCCTGCTGGGTTTAAACTCTGTGAACTTTTATTATCTCATATTTAATTAAAAGAACTAGATTAAGCCAAAAGTGGAGGGCAGGAGGAGGTACTGGCAAAGGAGAATCAGGGAGTTGTTGGGAATGAGGTTACTACATCTTCACAAATCATATTTATCATTTTCAATAAAGCAAGGTTTACATACAGAAGAGATTCAGGGCATCATTTGCTGCACAATACTAAAGGTTATCTAGTTCATGCTCAAATGATAATCATCTACCTTGTTCTTAAAAACCTCTGCAGGAAGACATTTTGCATATGTTGCAAAGAAGTAAAACTTCTAAGGGCACTATAAATCAGTTTACCAGAGAATGAGAAAATGAAAATTTTTATACTTCACCAACTGAAAACAAGAATAACCTGTGCTTTAACACTTGCATTTATTATTATTTTTCTTTATTTAGGTAAGACAACATAATCGCCAATGATTTCAGAGTATTTTATTTCATAAGGAATAGTCACAAAATGAATTATTTAACCAATAAGTATTCACTGATGGTCTAATTCAACAGTGGACAAACTTTGTTTCAAAAGGACTGGCAGTAAATATTTTAGGCTTTACAGGCTATATGGTCCCTGTCACAATTATTCAATTCTGCCATAGATAATATGTAAATGAATAAATGTGGCCATGTGCTCCAAACTCCTACTTAGGAAAAGTTGAATTTCATGTCACAAAATATTGTTCTTATTTTGATTGCTTTTCCAACCATATAAAAATGTAAAAATGTACTTTGGGCTAGATTTGGCCCCTGGCTTTTTTTTTTTTTTTTTGGCCCCCTATCTACTCTGCATTTAAGACAGACAGTATGAAGGGGAGAGAAAATGGTATGAAATCTATAGTCAACTTTCATAATGGTTGAGGAAATAAGAACAAAAGCATTAACAGACTAGAAAATAATATAAAACAGCACATAGCAAAGGGCTAAAGTGTGTGGGACAGCCCACAGGGCCTAAAAGCCTGTCTATGATGAATCAATTGGAGAAATTAATTAATTTAATAGATAATTATTGATCACTTCTCTGTGTGTCAAGCATTATGCTAAACACTAGAGAGACTGTAATGAATAAGACATAATGCCTGCTTTCCTACTGTTCAATCTTGTTAGAAGAACAAATAAGCAAGCAGTTACAATACAGGATAAAATATGGGATAGGATACTTGCACTGAAGAGTAAAGTTCTCTGAAAAAAATTGTGATAATTTAAAAAATTTGTCAATTCTCAATATTCCATTAATTTACATTTAAGGTAGAGATCTGTTTAAATCTTAAAAGGAATAAAAATGTAAAATAATACTTGATCATTTAAATATTCAAATATAAATGCCTTTCTTAGAGAAGTGACAAAAATGACATGAACTTTCTGTAATTTCCGAGACCCTTTGAGGATTATAATTTTCAAAGATATTATTTTATTTGATTCACTGGAACTGTTATGTCATTGTTCCTAACAATGCACATACCTAGCTGTAATCTTTTCAGTAGTAAGGTAAATTACTGTGGAAAAGCCTGGAGTGTTATTTTCAGCATAGATCTTTAAAGGCAGGATTTATATCTACCTGCACAAGATTCAGGATCAATAATGCCTACAACACAGCATGAATTTTGAACTCTATGATTTGAAAACTCTTAAAATTATTTCAGTGAATATTTTTACCACTTATTCTTTAAAAATATTTTATATTACTAGTCATATTTAAGATAAGAACTAAAAATTCAACTATAAGTGTTCCTAGCAATATGACTAAGGAAAATCTGAGAAATTTCATGAACTTTGTGAATCAGCCCTTAAGTAAAAGGCAACATTGTAAGGAACTAGTATGTGGTTTGGAATTATACAAACTGGCGTTCAGATTCTGATTCAGCCATTAACTAGCTGTAACCTTGGCCATGCTATTTAACTTCTCGAATCCTCCATTCCTTCATATATAAACTTGAGAAAAGAAAACCTAATGCTTGGGAATGTTGTGAAGTTCAGTAAGTTGGTGTGCCTATGATACTTAACACAGTGCAAACACAGAAAACCGTAGACAATAAATGTTAAATTCCTTCATTGTTTCCTTGTTTTAAGCTCCAACTGTTTTAGGATAATGACTCTGAGCAAGTGGCACAAAGTTATAATTTTCAGGGTAAAAGATTCAGGCAAAGAGAGTAAGCATAAAAAGAGGGCACAGGCCAGTGTGAGTAACTTTTATTCCATGGTTATTGTGGGTAGGTGTGGTGGACTGACTAATAGTCAACCTGTAACACCCAGCTGAACTGAATCAGCATGGTCTGGGCGTGGAGGATCCACCTGAAGATTGTTACCAATGCTCATAAAAAGAGAACTGGAGGGGAAGATCGTGGACTGTTGATTTTCTAGGAGAAGCTTGCTGCAGATGGTTTTCCTGATGCAACCTAGGCTGTTCTTGTTAGGAGGAGCTCCAGGCCTGCTGACGCTGGGAATGGGTGCTGTTTTCAACAGGGGAGATCTGATCTTTACCGTGAGCATCACTTCCTGGCTGCAATGTGGATCCCTCAGCTTGGTGGCACAAATCCTTCATCTCACCAGCACAGATTTTCTGGCTTCCACCACTGGCCTTTGAGCCTTCCAGGTTCAGATCCTCAATACAGACAAGCATAGGACATTCCCTTGGGCTCTAGGCCACTGGGTGGACTCAAGGAGGACGTTGCCTTGGACTCTAAACCTTTAGCTGGACTTGCGTGGGAAACTGATGGGATCCAGGCCCTCAGTTGAATCCTTTGGGTTTCTAGTGTGTGGTTAATCTCTTACACTCCTTTGCATTTGACTTTTTGGGTGATTATCATAAAATAATCTTAGAAATTATGTGTCCTGTATTTAATGTATTCTCTTGCCAAATCCTGCTACTATAACAGTAGGATATCAGTAATTCTAGTTATTGTCAGCCAGCTCTACTAGAGGAGGTACCTCTTGAACCTCCCTTTCTTCCTGAATCTGCATTCTCTACTTTCAGTCTGTCATTTTAAAGTTATCTCATCAAGAGATCACTCCTTTGAAGGCAAAGTTCTTGGTGAGGGGACAAATCACTGGTGAGGAAAACTAGAGGAAAACATAATTTTCCTAGCAGCGCCTCTATCTTCTACAATAGTTAAATATTCTTCCTAATTTCTCAGTTCATTTCCAAACTCATTCCCACACCCTTGGAATGCTTGAATAACAATATTGTCACTTGTTAATAATATTCATAATTTTCTGTATAGCATTCAAAATGAGACTTCCTTAGTAAATAATATATTTGGAAGCCTTTCTAAGCTAGAACAAGCATAATCAGTCTCATGGCCTGGGAGGGCTTCCTGCAGTTATATTTATAACTTGACTTTCACACACTTTGGAGCTCAGGCTGTTGCATGATTTTTTTTACACAGGCTTGATATCTTTATTATGTTTCATTATCTCCAAATATTCTATCCTGGTTTTACTAAATGTGCATATACTTAGTGCTACCTCCCAATAAATAATTTATGAATGGATTAATAATAAAATCAAGTTTATACGTCCAGATATACACTTCACAGAATTCCCAAAATATCTTAGTAGTAAAATACCAATTGGTTAAAAAAAACACATTTCTCTGAGGGGTTGAGATCTTACAGAGGAAAGCTTAAATAATACAGAATACAAAACCTCATACATGCAAAGGTAGAAAAATATTAATACTATATCAGTTACCTGCAATCACTATCTTAAAATGTCCCAGGTATTTCTGGATGTTTCAGGTTCGTGAGGTTCTTGAAAATGTTGATTAATTTGAATATGGGAAAATTATATATTACACATATATTACACACTTATGTGGAATATATATGGCAAAAACATGGCTTCCCCTGTTGCTTTTCTGTTTAGTTTACATATATCATTTTAATATTGACTACTATACATTTTCAAAAAAAACTCATTAGGAGCCAGGTCTTTATTTCAGTGACTCTGTGCTTGCCTCACAAGCACAAGGTCCTGAGTTCAATTCCTGGTACAAAAAATAATAAAATATAAAATAAAACAAAAACTCATTCAGGGGATAAATAGCATGTTTATAATGTCATTTGTATTCTGATTAATGCTTTGTAGAATTTTCTGCACACATAATAGGAATATAATGTCAGATAAAAAGCTAGAAATACACTTTGTAGAATTTATTTGTTTTCTTCTGAAGTCTGTATTTTCTTCTCAAGCATATATT
Organism: Heterocephalus glaber; assembly: GCF_053883595.1. Taxonomy (NCBI): domain Eukaryota; kingdom Metazoa; phylum Chordata; class Mammalia; order Rodentia; family Bathyergidae; genus Heterocephalus; species Heterocephalus glaber. The sequence goes on along the minus strand of NW_028258384.1, from coordinate 22,071,837 downwards.
TGATTAATTATCACCAAGTTTGTATTAAGAGGCATAAAGTGTAGATTTTACCATAAAGCTTTAGGAAGAAATACAGGAGAATTGGTGAAATACATGTTTCTAAAAACTCTTGCCATTTGCTTGTCTTAAAAAAAAATCATGTTGTACAATCCAGTTTAAAACAGCACTAAGGCCATTCATGTAGCTGATATTTGATTACCCTTCACTGTACAGGGAAAATTTACTATTGCAGAAAAGAATAGAAAAATTTCTCTGAAATATGTACATAAATATTATTCTACACCCTAGAATACTGAATAACTTCAACAGACCACAGATAATATACATTTGCATTTCATTGGTTATCACAAAGTTATGATGAATGTGTCACATAATAAAGGAATAAACTGGTTATTGCCAGCATTCCATCTCAAGCTGCATTCTTATGTGTTTCTTTGGAAAGTAATAAGTTAATGAATACATGCTATTTTCTATGATATGGATGTCTTTCACTATTATAATCTATTGAATTCGGGAATGAATACATATTCATGAATGTGTACTCTTCTCAAAACACGGGTTTAGACAGTCTACTCCATTAAACATAAATTTATTTTTTTCCCAGGTGTCACCCAGGGAATCAAGATTTTGGTCAGTGGCCTTTTCTTGATGTTTGTCTTAATAGATGCTGCTTGGACATAAAATCAACTGTTTAATGGAACAGATTTTCTGTATCTCCACTGTGGGAAGGGTATTGTTTCATAAAGAAATAATTGACTAAAACTATTAGAAATGAATATAGATTCATAAATGCAACTGTAACTTAATCTGGTGGTAGACTTAAAAAACATTATATAATTTTTATTATATATTCACATTCTATTGATGCTAATAATTAGTGCCTGTATACCATCACCAACCTGATGTTTTTCTAATTGAACTATTTATTTTGGTCACCAAATCAAGGTTTCTTGCATATTTAATAAGACAAATTATGCTACTTGTCAGTCTTTTCCAGTTATAGCAGGTATGAACAACAGATTACCCGCATTTTGATTTAGTGACATCACATGAATATAATCTTAGTATCACAATCATCTAAGTAGTTAATAAATAATAACTAAAGTGTTAGTGTTAAAATGTTCACACAATACCTAATCATGTAACTCCAAATCTTGGTTTCCTGTATAAGTAATAATCTTTATTTTTAAAAATCCTTTGAAGTACTCTATTCATGCTCAACCAAAGGATAGACTGAAATCAAACTTAAATAATATAAGCTTGCTAAATAAATTAAATATGAAATGGTACAATAAATTATTCTGTCAAATTTTATTACTCTGAGAAGGATGTGGGTTGGGTTGATAAAGTCCTCATTATATGCTAGATTTGCACCATGGTTTCTTTTGAGCTATGATAAACATCTAAACACCTCCTATATTTCTGTCATTGTGAAAAGATAGGCTGATTAGTATGAAACAGGTTCCTATCTCCTTATAGACCTGTGTACTCTGACCATCATTCCATTCTAGTCATCCTAGGTGAACATGATGGTTACAAAGAGCAGAAACCATGCTTATGAGTGACAGAGGCCAAGCTGCTTTCATAGCATTTTAGTGGCCTAGTAGTCTACTGTTTAGTAAGAAGGGTCTCTGGTGTTGAAAATGTAATGGCAGGAGGGATACAATGTGGAATAATCAAAAGTGGAAAATTTTTGCTTCTGTTTTTAAAAACATATTCCCCTGATAGCTTGTTTGACTGACAGTTCTTACAGACTAACCTAATGAACCTTCAGCCTAGAGCCTTTACACATTGCCTGATAAGGAGTGAAGTAAGTCTTACTATAGGCATCAAGCCTAAGCCCCAGTGATCTGAATAAAGTGGCATGGCCTTAAAATGCAACTAAGAACATTTATTGCAGGCCAATCTCAACAGGAATATTGTCGAACAGATTTTTCACCTTTTAGTGTCCTTCTAAAAATCAGTACAAATCATATTCTTCCAGGTTTAGATTAATCATCCAATTGTATATTTGTATGGAAAATATAGGGTCTCTGCTATGATTTTCCAAAGTGGCAAATTATGGCATATGAAAATACTATATGGACACAAGTATATATACAAATTTTCTCTTTATTCCCTCATAGATTATAAAATATATAGAGTTATTTTAAAGTTTCTAAAAAACTACTGTTCCTCTTATGGTTACTTTAATTTTTTTCTTTCTTCTTTCACCATTAGGGCCAAATTATGAATATATAATAGAGAAGATGAAACAAAAGGACAGATAAAAATGAGTCAGGATTAACACCAAAAAATAGGCCCTGTACAAAAGGAGTCCCTGAATCATATTTAGAGGATGCTTCTATACGATATATTTTAAGTCTTAAAGTATAGTTCCACAGGGAAAGTGTGAAAAGCAGTTTATTAGAAAGAGGGAGACCTTTATAAATTTATACATTTATTTCAAATCTTCGTGTAACACCAACAAAAAGAATTAGCATATATGAACCAGTTTTCTAGAAACAAGTGACTTACTTTGGAATTAAAAGGGGATCATAAGTGTTTAGTAATTTAGTACATAGAAGCTATAGTTAATATTTTTTAAAAGGAGGAGGAGGGGCTGGGGATTTAGCTCTTAGACACAAGGTCTTGAGTTTGATCCCTGGTACTGGAAAAAAAAAAAAAAAAGAAGGGGGAAAACTACACTTTCTCTCGGCTCATGGCTCATGGTATGAGAGAGGAGGATTGAATCTCTAGAGAGAGAATGAGGGTGGAAAACTCCAAAGGTCTCCAGGGACAAAGGCACCAGTGAAACAGAGCAGTGGATGCTGTGTGCTACACAACTGATGAGTGACTACAGTCCAAGTGACTGCTATTTCCCCTCGAGAGGGTGCTTGACCAGACACAATTTTAGGAAGGGGCCAACTGCACCACGGACTTGGAGCAGCTGTGGGTTGGCTTCATCTCAGGGCTCCTGGTGTTGAAATCTCACAGTGACTGGGTGACAGACATCCACAGAAGACATCCAAAGTTAGGGATCTAAGGTCAGGCTGGCAACAGACACCCTGAGTATTTATTTATTTTTATTTTTTATTTTTGATACCAGGAATCGAACTTGGGACCATGCATTTGTGAGGCAAGCACCAGAACCACTGAGCTAAATCCCCAGCACCACCCTGAGTATTATAGACTGAAAAATTCAGGCTCCAAGCTCATAACCAGAGGCCATAATCAGTCTGAACTTCTGTGGAGTTGAAAGTACCAGAATTGGCACCCCACCCTAATCCTACTACAGGCTTGTTGGGATTATCTAGCACTCAATTCTAATCCTAATGCAGGGGGTCACCCAGCATGGATCTGGGCTTTGTCTGCCACATTTGTCTACCAACAACAGTGAAGTCATGCCTTGCATTGATCATTACCACAAAACTGTAGACCCCAGAAGATAATGACAGGCTTGAAATCACAGAGAAATCTCTCTCTTTTTTCTTTACTTTTGTTTTTTTTCTTGATAATTTGTTTTTGTTTTTTCATAAGTATGAATATTATTTTAGTTCTTTTGTTCTGTTTTGTTCTTGTTTTTTCCTCTTTCTTTCTCTCCTTTCTTCTTCACCAGTTTCTTGAAGCTTGTGTAATCTTCCTTTGTCCTTTTGCCTTGTTTGTAATCTCTTTATCTTCTTTTATTTCTCTATATTTCCTCTTACTTCTCTTAAATTTTCTCCCCAGAGGATAAATCACTCTATTGAGTGGATATTTACTGTATATAATTTTCTGATTTTAGATTTTGTTATACAACAATAAATCTTATACCTACAGTTAAAGGTGGCAAATTAGCAGTTAGCAAATTTTTCATTTTCTACACCATGCTTGATGCTACGGTCATTACTTATTTACTACTTCAGTCAAGGTGGCATAGTTATTATAATCAGTGTTTTTCCTTGTATGCCAATATGAAGATTGTCTGGGGATCATAAACAATACCATAGTCCAGTACCAAAGAACTGGGTGCTTGGCCAAACAGGCAGCAACCTCTCATCCCTAGTAAACTGAAGAGACAGGATCTTAGGACAGACTCAAAAGCCAAAAGCCAGCTACAACTAGAAGACATCTGTGAAAAGTAGTCATTTCCTAAAGAGAAGAATAATATAAGATTAACTGGAATCAATGAAAAATCAGAAGATAGTACAAAGAACATTAAAAAAACAAATAAACCTGTTCACCAAAGTAATAGCAGAAAATTTCCCAAACATGGAAAAAGAATTTGACATACACATAAGTAAGGCATATAGAATTTGAAATAGCCATGATTGGGGGGACAAAAAAAACTACACCAAGGCATATATTAGTGAAGATTCCAGAAATTCAATGCAAGAACAGAAAAGAAACAAATCACCTATAAAAGAAAACCCATCAGAATCACAGCAGACTTGTCAACACAAACCATTAAGTCAAGGAGAGTTTGCAGTGAAGCATTTCGAGTTCCTAAAAGAAAACAATCTCCAACCCAGATTGATGTACACCACAAAATTATCATTCAAAATTGATAGAGAAATAAGATACTTTCATGATAAAAAAAAACCCTGAAGAAATTAATGACCACCAAACCAGCACTCAAAAAAGTTCTGAAGGATACTCTAGAACAGACAACAATTCCGTAAATCCCTATAGAATGAATCCACCAGGCACAAAATTTTTTACCAGGTATTCATTCCTCAGACAAAACACTCATATCTAGAATATACAAAGAACTCAAAAAAATCAGACTCCCCAAATTTAAAGACCCACTAAAACCAAAAATGGGCATCTAAAATGAATAGACACTTCTCAGATGAAGAAGTACAAACAGCAAATAAATATATGAAAAAATGTTCAACATCACTAGTCATTCAAGAAATGCAAATTAAAACAACACTGAGATTCCATCTGACTCGAGAAAGAATAGCTATCATCACAAAATCAATCAATAACTAATGCTGGCAAAGCTGTGGGGAAAAAGGAACTCTTCTCTACTGTCAGTGGGAGTGTAAACTGGTAAAATCAACGTGGAAATCAGTATGGAGATTCCTTAGAAAACTAAAATTAGAGGTTCCATTTGACCCAGCTATTCCCCTTCTAGGTATCTTCCTGAAACAGTTAAAAACATCATATCACAGTGATATATGCATACTGAAGTTTATAGAAGCATAATATGCAATAGCTAAATCTTGGAAACAGCCCAGATGCTCATCAACAGATGAATGAATAAAGAAAATGTGTTTTCTATATAGAATGGAGTACTACACTGCCATAAAGAAGGGTAAACTTGAGACTTTTTAAGTACCTGGATGTACCTTGAGAATATAATTTTAAGTAAATCAGACACTTGTTTAAATATTTCATTGTTTCTCTTATATGAGAAACTCAAAGGGTAAATAAGTACTAAATTGGATTATAGATATTGGGAAGCAGGAAGGAAATGTTCAAATGGGAAGGGGATCAAGGGTAGGAGAAGGAGGAAGGGAAGGGGGGAATAAGAATTAAAAAAAATAAAAAATAGTGGAAGGAAAACAACAGAAACAAATTTTGTAAAGGGAGAGGGGAAGAAGGATTGAAGGGATGGGAAGGAAAAGGGAAATATAATATATATATCTAAATATTTTAAATAATTTGGCTACTATATATAATTTAAACAATTTTTAAAACAACATATATGTGTTAGTAAATAAGATTTGTCCCTTTCAATGTAGTTGTTTGTGAACTAAAGATTTAAGCAATGATTTTATCATTCTATGACATCTTTATGAAGAAATTCTTTGGGATATCTTTAGAATTGGCCTCATATTATTTTGTTTAGTTTCAATGAGAGCAAATTTTTTACTTCAGAAAGATTTGATTTTTAAAAAACAGACAAATATTTCAAAGCCAAATAGGATAAATCAGCTGAGTAATCAACTGTGAAATATTAATATTTGGTTAAATGCCAGATATAATACTGAAGAGATGATAGATACTGTACTCAATTTCTTCTCTAGGTCAAATTCAAGGTACTGTAGAATATTTATTTGGATAAATTCTGGTTGGCTTCTTAATATAAACAATAGAGTATGTTCAGGAAAGTACAGATAAATGCATAAATGTTTGTGTGCCTATGTGTGCATGCGAATGTGAGGATTCCAGAAAAAAACAGGATAATTCATTGCACAGATTAGGAAATGGAGGCCTCGGAGCATCTAATATTGTCCTAGTACAGTACTTGGCATATGCTAATGTGCTTAAAGTACTATCTGTGAAGCCAAAATGATGATCTTTGGAGAAACACACAATGTGTTTCAAAACAGTGTCAGAGTGCTAGGCTTATGAGTATAGCAAACATCAATGTTTATCGGCCCTTCTCATACCTCTTTCAGAGGATTTCCTGCTTTTTACAGTCTTTGGAAGAGGTAATAGTTCTATGTACCATGTGATCTTACTTCTGCCCTTGCTGACTGATGCAGGATGGAAACCTGATATAAGGAGAACAAATGTGTAGACTAGACTTGGCCAGTCAGACTCTGTCACAAGAATATGAACTCAGACAGACCAATATCTCATGAAGGTAGATACCTGAAGTAAAGGTCATACAGTATATCACAGCTGTGACAGTCATATTCAAACACAAGCAACCCATAGAGAAAAATAAGAGACAGTAATGAGTGAGACCACAGAAGGACAGAGAAAGCAACTTATATTTCTAAATTTTAAATTTTGGTTCAAGTCCAAGGCATTCTATGGTCCGGCTAATGTTTCTTGTCCTTTCATGTCTAAAAGGTTGCCTCTTATATACTTGAATAACTCCTCCTTCACTCAACTTGAATTGAATCTCCCTACATACTTGAATAGATTTCTACTCCTTGCATTATACAAGCCCTATGATAATATGTTATTGTGCTTTTATTCCTTTTTGTTGTCAATTTAAAGATGAGAAAAATTATTTTTAAACTCTTCATGGAATGGCTAGATGTGTAGAGAGATTAAGCCATTCACTCCAAGTCATTCATATTGGGATAGGTCAAAGACTAGAAACACACAGCACCTGTCAATAGAGTGTGCTAGTTCAGAGCATAGAGCCTGGAGTTATGAGATAATCTCGGAAATGTCATTTATTCTTTTCTCAGTTTCGCCCTTTATAAAATGGAGTATGTAGCACTATTACTTAACCTAATAGGGTTGTGAGTATTAGCTAACATATAACACAAATAGTAATAGCTGATTGAACCAGGTGAGGAATATGACCTAAAGGGGAGCCATTTGGTCTACAGCAAAACAAACAAACAACAGCAAGTAAAAATATTTTCATAAAAATGTGGAACTGAGACCCAAAAGTGTTTGTCAGAAGGTACCAGGGGCAGTTAGACCAGGATACGTAAAGTGTTCCCTCAAGGACTAGCTTTCAGGCCCTGAACTCCCTGAATGGAGAGGACAGGTCCCATTTCCAGGGATCTAGGTCAACATGTACGATATTTCCTGCCCTGAAGTCCCTAGAGCCTCTCTGCATCTCTTCAATAAACACTCCATTTAAATATATTTTTGTCCCTTGTAATCAGAAGAGGCTTAATTAAGTTAAATGTTTATTAATATTACCTTAACTTTTAGTATGAAAATTAAAAGCAATTATGTATGCAGGTAGAGGATGTCCCAGATGCTCCCATCTCAAACATATTTTTCTAGTGTTCTCAAAACTGTTTTCCAGCATTGGCAACACATTATCCTTATTTCTGTTGTTCTGGATAAAAGTGTTTTATCACTAGCAACTAAATAGCACAGGTCTTAAGAATGAGTAATTAATCATTCTATATCCATTTAGCATCATTGGATTCATTTTGTTTAACATGATAGACAATAGTTTAAGCCTCCATTCTTCCAATTAAAATGTGAAAATGTTCTTTGCTGAGGTCTTTTACCCTTATAAGGCTAACCAAACTCTAGAGCATTCTATAATTAGCACTATGAAGATAGTTTTTAAAACAGCAAAACAGCCACTGAAGCACAAACCAGAAGAAAAATAAAACTACTGCAAATTGTAAACAACTTCAGATGATTTATAAGAAGAGAATTCTATAAAACTTCCTTAATGGTTGGATATAAACAGTTTTTAGTGCTATTTAGTTAAATGATAATTATAAAACTCATTGAACTGAATGAGAATTAGGATTGTCAGACAAATGCTTGTAAGGGGTTAATTAATTCATATGAACCACACAGCTCAGCTGAAAATGGGCTCATTATTCTAAGCCACCAAGTTTGTCTGCTTTTTTGTACTGTCTTCCTTTCTCCATCAGATTTGCCCTATTGCATCCCACCTCTAGGTGCAAATGTTGGGAGACAGAAATATTTAAAAGGGAATATGAGCTAAAGGCATTTTGCAAGGGTACATCAGGGGTACAAAGATGTCTGCTGGAACACTGAAATGGAAAGATCATTTATTAGTACACCATAGTTCATAACAACCCAAAGGGTTCAATATTTTCATTATGCACACAAACATACCTCCCCCCTTCTTTTCAAATGCCTCATTAGAGCTAAGCCTGGAGCTTTTTTCTTAAAAAGCCTTCCTCTGAAATTATTATTAATATGAAGTTCCTGACAGGCCAAGGGTATTATTACAGTCAAAATGGACCAATATATATATAAACTTATATATTTTCTTTTATGCTATCTTAAATAACAAAGTATTTAGTGGAAACAGTATAGAATTTATAAGCTATACACAGAAAAGCCTAGAGAAAGATGGCAATATCCCAGCTAAGGCAATGGCTCTTGAAGCTTATTAGGTGGGTGTAGGAGACTGTAACAGGATTATGAGTTTTGGTTTAGTCTGTCCATCATTTCAAAATCCCCATAACTAAAGGGAAGATCTTCATAGGAGTTTGAGTTTAATATTGAAGCTGGTTTATTTAATTCTTCCCATTATATAATGCGGAGTGCTAATTAGTTCCATCTACTTTCTTCAAGCTTGTCAATAAGGCAACTTGGAAGCCAAGAACCTGCTGAATTATGCATTAACTAGTTCTTTAACAGCATATGCAAGCAAAATAGTTGATCCAAAATGTAATGGTATGATAAGCACAGGAAAGCATAAAAGTCTTTTATTTTCTGCTTAAAAGCAGAAAAATTAGACCCCACAAGTAAAATGTTTATTTTTGATGTGTTAATGAGCATTTAGATATGCAAAACTAAAATTAATATTATTTCCTTTTGTGTGTCAAAAACAGCCTGTTAAATTTACAATAGCTATACTATCTGCTATACAAAAGACAAACTAATCTTTTTTTCTTTTCTTTTTATGAATACAGAAAAAACATTCAAAGCCAGGAAAGACTGAGATGTAGAGACTGAATGTCCTGATGGAAGCTGCATACCACCCTCCTGGGCCTTCTCATTACTTCCTAACCCTGAAATATCAGTTGACTCCTTTCTTGTTCACCTAGATTCTATACCAGCCCTTCAGGGTCATAAATTCTGGAATTAAAAAAAAAAAGTTAGAGATAAATCAATGTGGCTCTCTCCTTTCACAAGTCAACTAGCTGATAGTCAAAGGTTAAGCAACCTATTTGAGGTCATATAAGCGAGATGGTAGTAGAGGTGGAAAATTAATCCAAGCTTCCCAATTCTCTGGTCAAAGCTCCTTGACTTCTGTTTTATCATAACCATTCTACTCAACCATGCCCAGACTCACTACCTTTACTAGGCTTCTTCAAGTACATGGGATTTACCAATTCTAAACAATTTGCTTAGCCATGAGGAATCAAGCTATGGTCAAGAACAGACAAAATTCAATTTGGCTGTTTATTGTGTGTTCCCCAGTTTATGTTCCAAGTGTGTCCTAACTTTCTCAGCTTCTAATTCTACCTTCATTTCCTCATTCTTACAGGATGATCTTCATTTCTATCTTGCTGTAAAAATAAGCCTGTCTCACAAGTTTCATCATCTGCCTTCTTCTAGACACTGATTATCTTCTATCCTAATCATTTTGTGGTAGGACAGATCTCCTTTGCTCCTCTTCTAAAGGTTAATATTCCTACAGGCTTCCCTTCCTCTATTGAAATGTTCAGTCTCTCCCTCTTTAGCACCTTTTTCACCCAAAGTAATAAAATAATTGATAATAATAACAGCAGTGATAATAACTGGCTGGTACAAAATGCTTATGGTGTGGTAGGTACCATTTTAGTTTCTTCATAGGGATTTGCTCATTTTATCTTCATGATAAACCATGAGATAGAGCTCTATTTGGAGTGCCCCTCAAAGGTCCATGTGTTAGAGGCTTGGTCTCCAGGCCAGTGCTATGGGAGGTAGCAGGACATTTAGGAAGCAGGAGTTCCTTAGGTCATTGAGGATATACTGTGAGATGACCCTCTCAATTATCCCTACCCCTTGGTATTGGTATACTTCTCTCCTATATTGTTTCTGGGTTGGTCTTTTGGTTTGGTTTTTTCCACTTTCCTTCCTTCCCTCCCCACTACCCCTCTCCCTTCTCTCCAATCCCATTTGAACAAGTTCTTCCTACTTCCTAATATCACCCTGGGGTTTCTCACACAAGACAAACAATGAGATATTTAAACTTGTGTGGGATTCCATAGTGAAAAACAGACTTAAGAGAAAAATAATGAATAAATCTGTTTTTGTTCCTGAATCAAATTGGAAAAAAAGGACACATAATTAGCAGAATGTGAAAACAGAGTAGATATCAGTCATTAGGTAAATTATTTAGGAGGCAGGATAAGGTATAATTATAGTATTTGCTTATGTTAGAAATAATTTCTTGTGGGCAGAGGAGGAGGCTTCTGGGCCAATGTACCACCACTCCCAGAACAGAGGAGAAGGCTTCCAGGTCAATATGCCACTGTTCCCAGTGCAGAGGAGGAGGCTTATGGGCCAACATACCACCGCACCCAGCACAGAGGAAGTGAGCTGCGAGGGTGACAGCAGTAAATCCCCCACCCCATTGAAATGAGAAGACACATAAACAAGCCAAAAAACCAGATTTTCAGAGCACCTAGAGCAACCCCAAAGGGAAACTAGATGGAACACTCTGATACTCAACCACCAGGATTCCCTGAACTGGCAACAAAAGAGGATCTGGAAAAAATGAAATCAGAAATAATTACTCAGATAACAGCAGAGATTGTGCAAGAGTGCAAGACATGATTAATAAATCTAGAGAGGACCTGAGGAACATGATGGAATGCCAACATAGGAAACAAATGGAATCCATAAAACAGATTCAAACAGATTTCCAGGAGATTAAAAACTCCATCGAAAGTCTACACAGCAGAATGAGCCAATGAGAGGGCAGAATTTCAGATATAGAAGATAAGATTGCAATTAGTGACCAGGAAAAGAAACATTGCTTTAAAATTGTAAGGAACCATGAGAAATCAATCCAGCAGCTGCTAGACGATGCATAGAATAACATAAAACTGATTGGAGTCAATGAAAAAATGGGAGAGAGTGCAGACGACATAAAAATAAACACTGTTAATAGAAGTAATGACAAAACTTCCCAAGCAGGGGAAAAGAACTTGACACACAGATAAGTGAGGTATATAGGACTGCAACTAGCCTTGATAAAAAAAAAAGCTACACATAGGCATATAATTGTTAAGATTTCAGAAACCCAACAGAAGAACAATGTTCTACAAGCACCTAGAGAAAAGAAACAAATCACATACAAAGGAAAGCCCATCAGAATCACAGCAGACTTCTCAACGCAAACCCTCAAGGCAAGAAGAGCTTGGAGTGATGTATTTCAAGCCCTAAAGGAAAGCAGCCTCCAACCCAGATTGATGTAGCCTACAAAATGATCTTTCAAAATTGATGGAGAAATAAGATACTTTCATGACAAAGAGCACCTTAGGAACTTTGTGAATACCAAACTGGCACTTGAAAAAATTTTAGACAATATCCAAGGAAAAGGAAATGAGGATCATAACCCCAGGAAGCTCAGCAGAATGAATCCATTGGGCACAACAAGATATTAAATGCAAAGGGGGAGAATCCAACAAAAAGAAAAAGTCATGACAATGATAAGTCAATATGTATCAGTTATAACCATCAATGATAATGGTCTCAATTCACCAATCAAAAGAAATAGACTGGCAAAATGGGCCAAGAAGCAAGATCTAACAATATGCTGCATACAAGAAATACACTTAATTAAAAAAGAAAGTCATAGACTGAAAGTTAAAAGGAGGAAAACAATATTCCAGGCAAAAAAAACCTGAAAAAAGGGAGTAGCTATCCTCATTGCAGATCAAGTGGATTTCAAACCAAATCTGATTAAGAGAGACAAAGAAGGACACTACACCCTTGTAAAGGGAACAATCCAAGAGGAAGAGATGACAATTATAAATATATAGGCATCAAACACTAGTTTGCCCAATTATATAGAACAAATACTAACGGACATGAAAAATCAAATAAGCACTAATACAATAGTAGTGGGGGACCTCAATACCCCTCTGTCACAAACAGATAGATCAACTAGACAAAAAAAAGCAACAAAATATTAGTACTCAATTGAACTCTTGAACAAAAGAACTTAGCAGATGTTTACAGAGTGTTCCACCCCATAAAATCAGAATACACATTGTTTTCAGGTGTGCATGGATCATTTTCCAAAATAGACCACATACTCACTCATAGAACATGTTTAGGTAAGTGCAAAGGAATTGAAGTTATCCCCTGTATATTAACAGACCATAGTGCAATGAAATTGGAGATTGATACCAAAAGAAACTGCAAGAATTTCATAAAAACATGGAAATTGAACAACATACTTCTGAATAACCAATGGGTCACAGAGGAAATTAAAGAAGAAATCAAACAGTTCCTATAACTAAATGACAATGACAATACAACATATCGAAATCCATGGCATATAATGAAAGCGGTCTTATGAGGGAAATTTGTAGCAATGAATACTCATGTTAGAAGTACAGTGTGAGCTCAATTACACAGCCTGATGCTGAACCTCAGGCATCTAGAAAAACAAGAGCAGGACAAAGCCACAGCCTATAGAAGGGAGGAAATTATAAAGATCAGGGCAGAAATCAATGCAATGGAGAATAGGAGAACAATACAAAAAATCATTGAAGCCAAGAGTTGGTTCTTCAAAAGAATAAACAAAATTGACAAATTCTCAGCCAGCCTTATCAAAAAGAGGAAGGAAAAGGCACAAATCCATGCAATTAGGAATGAAAAAGATGAAGTTACAATGGACCCAGAAGAAATCCAGAGGATCACCGATGCCTACTTTGAGAACCTATATGCCAGTAAGATGGAAAATACAGAAGAAATGGACAGATTCCTAGATATGTGTGAATTACCAAAGTTGAACAAAGATGATCTAAAAATTCTAAATGACCCAATATCAATCAATGAAATTAAAAATGTAATTAAAAACTTACCAACTAAGAAAAGCCAGGGTCCTGATGGCTTCACTACTGAATTCTACAAGACATTTACAGAGGAACTACTGGCACTACTGTTTAAACTCTTCAATTAAATTGAAAGGGAAGTAATATTCCCAAATTCATTCCTGGAAGCAAGCATCACTTTTAGCCCCAAAGCAGAGAAAGGCCCAACTGAAAAAGAGAACTATAGGCCAATGTCACCAATGAACATAGATGCAAAGATCTTTAATAAGACACTGGCAAATAGAATGCAGAAGATCATCAAGAAGATCATATACACTGACCAAGTGGGATTCATCCCAGGGATGCAGGGCTGGTTCATCATATGCAAAGCAATAAATGTAATACCGTATATCAACAGAGCCAAGGACAAAAACCATATGATCTTCTCAATAGATGCAGAAAAAGCAGTTGACAAAATCCAACATGCATTTATAATAAAAATCCTACAAAAAATTGGAATAGATGATCTCTCCCTCAATCTGATAAAAGCCATCTATGAAAAACCATCAGCCAATATCATACTAAATGGTCAGAAACTGAAATCCTTCACACTAAAATCAGGAACAAGTCAAGGATGTCCACTATTCCAACTCCTGTTCAATATAATTTTGGAAACATGAGCCACAGCAATTAGACAAGAGAAAGAAATAAAGGGAATAAAGATATTTACACATGTGTGTTCTATTTATTTTACTTAAGAGTTATGGCCTCAATATGCATCCATTTAGCTATAAATGTCTCTAGTTTCTCATTCTTTATGGCTGAGTAGTACTCCATTTTATAAAAAAAAAAACACATCTTCTTTATCCAGTTTCCAGTCGATGGGGACTTGGAATGTTTCCAAGTTTTAGCTATTACAAACTGTGCTGCTATAAACATAGGTGCACATATATGGCTGTGGTATGAATTCTTTCAGTTCTTTTGGGAAGATACCCAGCAGGAGAATACTTAAAATGTACCAATAAAAGAATTTAAGGGAAAAAAAGGAATAAAGATAGGAAATGAAGAAGTCAAATTGCATTATTTGCGGAAGACAAGATACTCTATATAGAAGACCTGGAGAACTCCACCAAAAGTCTTCTAGACTTAGTAACCAAATTCAGTCAAGTAACTGGATACAAGGTCAATACACAAAAATCAATAGCTTTTCTGTACATGAACAACAGACTCACTAAAACAATTCCTTTCACTATAGCAACCAAAAAAACTGAAATACCTAGGAATCAACCTAACAAAAGAAATCAAAGACCTCTTCTCTGAAAACTATAGCACCCTGAACAGAGAGACTGAAGAAGATATCAGAAAATGGAAAGACATCCCCTGCTCCTGGATAGGAAGGATCAACATAGTGAAAATGGGCATACTTCCAATACTGCTATATAGATTCAATGCAATCCCAACTGAAATCCCAGAAGCATACTTCATGGACCTTGAGAAAAAAATCCAAAACTTCATTTGGAACAAGAAGAGACCCAGTGCAAAAGCAATTCTAGGTAACAGAGACATGGCAGGGGGTGTTACAATCCCCAACTTGAAACTATACTATAAAGCTACTGTGATAAAAACAGCATGGTACTGGCAAAGAAACAGAGCTGAGGACCAGTGGAACAGATTAGAAGATGAAGAAACAATGCCAGACACACTCAGCCACCTTGTCTTTGACAAAGGAGCCAAACACCCTCACTGGAGGAAAGACAGCCTCTTTAATAAATGGTGCTGGCAAAGTTGGGCTTCAACTTGCCAAAGGTTAAAACTAGACCTATATCTCTTACCATGCAGTAAACTAAAGTCAAAATGGATGAAAGATCTAAATGTTAAAACAGAAACGCTGAGCCACCTGGAACAGAGGTTAGGTAGATCTCTTGAAGACACTGGTGTAGGAAAAGATTTTATGAAAAAACCCTCAGTTGCCTGTTAACTGTCACAAACAATCAATAAGTGGAATCTCTTTTTACTAAAAAGCTTCTGCACAGGAAGAGAAACCACCAACAGAGTGAAGAGACAACCCACAATGTGGGAAAAAATTTTCACCTGCTGTTTGTCAGACAAAGGTCTATTATGTAGAATCTATAAAGAACTTAAAAAAATCAGACCTCCCAAATTTAAAAACGCAATCTGAAAATGGGCATCTGAAATGAACAGACATTTCTCAGACAAAGAAATAGAAATAGCAAATAAACACATGAAAAAATGTTCAACATCACTGGTCATTGGAGAGGTGCCAATGAAAACAATGCTGAGATTCCACCTCCCCAGAAAGAATGGCTGCCATCATGAAATCAACCAATAACAAATGCTAAAGGGGCTGTGGGGAAAGAGGAACCCTGCTCCACTGCTGGTGGGTGTGTAGACTGGTGCAACCACTGTGGAAATCAGTATGGAGATACCTCAAAGAACAAGACTGGAAGTCCCATTTGACCCCACTATTCCCCTGCTGGGTATCTTCCCCAAAGAATTAAAAGAATCATACCACAGTGATATATGTGCACCCATGTTCATAGCAGCACAATTTGTAATAGCTAAAACTTGGAAGCAGCCCAATTGCTCATCAACTGGAGACTCAATAAAGAAAATGTGGTTTTTTTAATAAAATGTAGTACTGAGCCATAAAAAATGAGAAATGAGAGACATTTTTAGCTACATGGATGCACATTGAGGCGATATGCTTAAGTGAAATAAATAGGACATCCATGTTTAAATACCAAATAGTTTCTCTAGTGTGAGGAACTGAAAGTGTAAATAAGGACTAAAAGGTATAATACATAATTTGAAATAAGAAGTAAAGAGGCAAAGGGGAAGGGGAAGTGGGAGGGGTAGGGGAAAGGAAAGAAGGGGATGGAATTAATATGAGAAAATGAAAAATGGAAACAAAGTCTTTTTAAATAGGGAGGGATGGAGGGCTTGAAGTGAGGGCAGGGGAATGGGGAAAAAATAAGAACCAAGAGAGATTATGTAAATACGCAAATTTCCAGTGACGAATGTGATTATATTGGATGCTAAAATGTACCAATAAAATAAAATAATGTCTTGTAGATATCTATAAAAATGTTTACAGATAAAAACTTAATGTCTGTGACCCAAGTGTGGTGGTGAACACCTGTAATCCTAGCACTTGGGAGGCCAAGGCAAGATTGCCTCAAATTAGAGTCTAGTGTGTGCTACATAATGAGCTCAAGATAAACCTGGACTAGATAGAATAACCTTGCCTCAAAAAAATGAAATAAAATATAATAAAACCCAAAAAATGCAATGTATGAGATTTGCTTCAAAACATCCAAGGATGGGGGCATAGATAATACAAGATTGACCACAAAGTGATCACTTTTGAAGCTATATACTACATTTGAGGAGGGGAGTTCCAATATTACTCTATTTTCTATATACTTGAAAATTTTAAAATAGAAGATAAGAGGGAAAAAGCACGGACTGACCATTGGGATCCTACATAAGGTGCAGCAATGCTAACCAACTTACACATTTAAAGAGGCTCAGCCCAATGGCCACAGAGATTCATCTATAGGTACTACTGTATGCAAATTCAGACACCTTAAATACATACAGATACACACATCTCTTTCCTCTTATTTTTTAGTGTGTCCATGACTTTTCTCTTCAGCTAGAGGATAGTAGTTTGGAATGTTTTTTGTTTGGTTTACTTATCATTAGTGCTTGTTTCTAAGTGCAAGGAGGACCTGAGCATTTCTGTAGAAAAAAGAAATCAATTCAAAGCAAATATTAAAAAGGAAAGCATGGTTCTGGAAAAAAAAAGAGGGGAAGGGACATGACAAGCAGAGTTTGCCTCAGGAAGGGATACTGAGGAAAACTGAGAAACTTGGAGATACAGTCATTTACTGAGATTGATGGATATTGAAGAAAATTAAAAAAAAGAAAATCTGGAAGAACTACTAAGGCAAACGATTCAATGAAAAATGAGTAAAGAAATTATTAAGTAATGATCAAGATGCAACTAATGTCATAAATATAGTATGTATATAAAAAGATAAAGAAAATATTTTAGATTCTTCCACAGGGCAATGAATTCATTTTTAGTAATTATTTGGTTTTGGTGTGACTGTTTGATTTTTATTTTTAAGAGGAGAGGAATGACTAGCAATTGTGCTTCAGCTGTAATACTACTAACAAAAACTTGTTTATAAAATATTCTTTATGTTGCATACATTTTCTCAGGAAACTTGCTCAATAGTTTAAATAATTTATGATTTAATTCTAATACTTTGAAATAGTTTGGAAAAATATTTCTTCTCTTACTTGAAAAAAGTAACATCAAATAGTAGAAGAAGAAGGTAACATCAAATAGTAAAAAAACTCACATTTGAGAAAAGAAGATATATTTTAACAAATACATACGTATTATAAAAAGAATAAAGAAAATGAGACATGTGTTTCCATGGTCATTTGGAAATAAGCACTCAATAAATAACTATGGACACTTAGAAGAGAAAGCTTACATCTAATAATATTGCATAATTTAGTAGGACAAATAGCTGTAGTGTAATTTCATTTTAAAATAGAAAAACCTAAAATAAGATCTCTGCTATCCAGAAACCTCAGACAATGAGTTGACCTGGATAACTGAGGGCTTCTACATTTCAAATAGCAAAATTTTTCATACCAATTTTATACAGAAATGTTTCAAAGGCATATTCTTTGCAACAGTCATAAAGAGAATTTATTTTTGCTGATTCATATATTTATTATGAACATCAAATCCTGTGCGGTGTTCTCAGTCCAAGATCCATATGGTATATAATGATGTATCTGTTTCTTCTCTAAATAGACTCAAACTTCTCTGTTTAAAGTTCTTTTTCATTTTAAATATTCATTTAAATTATTATTTTATTTACTGTAGCAATTTAATCAGCATGTGGTCACTGAAGGATATTGTACAAAGTATGAGGGAAAGTAAAACTCGCGCCCTTAATACCATGGCATAGTCATAAACACTGTTAATATTTTGGTGTATTTCATTCTAATTGAGGAGGAGGGGCACTGGGAATTGAACACAGGACCTTCACACTGACCTACATTCCTGGCCATTTTCATGTTTTATTTCGAGAAAAGGTCTAGCTAAGTTACTAACTTACTCAGGGTGGGCTCGCACTTGCCATCCTCCTTCCTCAGACTCCCAGAGTAATAAGTTTACAGACATGTGCCACTATGCCCATCTTTATTGTAACTTTTTTCCTATAAGCAACTACATACATATATTTCAAATATATGTGGACAATTACAAAGTTTTGAATCCTATACTTTTGTTAAGATGTTTTCAACAATAAGTTCATCTCCTCCCCTGTAATGAGGATATTAGTTATCATTATGGGTCATAAAATAGCTCTCTACATTCCAATACTAATATGCTGTTTTTCCTTTACAAGAAGGTGAAAAAAACTAGAAAATCAAATTTGATAGAACTGTGTCTAAAATAAGAATAAACAAGCCAGGCATGGTGGTGCACACATGTAATTCCAACACTCAAGACGCTAAAAAAGGAGCAATGCCACAAGTTTGAGGGAAGCCTGTGCTACATAGTGAGTTCAAGGCCAACCTGAACTGCATAGTGAGACCCCATCTCAAAAAACCAAAACTCAAACTGAACCAAACAAAAAATAAAATAAAATAGAGTAAACAGATTTTGAATGAAAGACCCAGAACCCCCTCTTTTCAATGAAAGTCCACACACTGTTGCTTAGAGACTTGGTCACATTCCTTTGGCCTATTAAGGGATATTTTTGTTTTTGCTTAATTATAGATTTATATTCATAGTTTGAAGGCACAGATGGCTTTTTCAGATAGGTAAAGTTGTTGGAATAAATTTCAGAGAGGTGAAATGTTACTATGCTACAATGCCAAAGAATATTATAAATCTAATGCATGAGTCTGGCCTGTCAGACGTACACCTGCACAGATATCAAAGACTCCCATTTAAGATTATTTTTACTGCATAAACTGCAATAATCTGTGTTATGGCTCTTTAGAAAAACTAATCACTTATACATCTGCATTCCCATACTACAGTGTACTCACTTCAGTATTAATCCTTATCATAATATATTATGCTAGGTTGATTAACATGAAATGAATTTTATAGGTTTAAAATCTATAATTTCATATGGCTAAACTTATAGTTAATTTATTGTGGGATCTTTTCTATACTAAACAGTTCTTTGTACTCTGAAACTGGCTATTATGAATGCCAAAAATACTTGCTTAAAAATACATCTATCTGTCTACCCATCCATCCATATATAGTCTGCCAAAAAATGTATATATATACTTCAGCAGTTCACCATCCTAGTAAATGTCTGGAAGCTAATGACCACCACTTTGAGCACTTCTTGTAATTGCAGAGGTCATAGGTAACTTGTATCAACCTCATGATGTCTCAATAAATTTAGTATTAAAATATTTACATGTTTTTGTTTTTCTGAGGTATACATTTTTTGGCAGACTCTGTATATATAGCAATTACAGATTTTATGCTTTGAGTTGATTCAGGTAAATCATGGTTTGTAACTGATAAGTAGTAAATAATATATATTTCACTTCGTTTTCTTTCTGAATATCTTCTAACTCTATGGCCATATCACCCTGAACATGCCCGATCTTGTCCAAATACCTTCTACAATTGAATTGTACTGATTTATAAGTATAAAAATTTTATGTTACAAAATGTTTACTACAGTATCATTTATATTAACAAAAAGGTAGAAACAAATTCAATGTTAAATTTAAGGGACCGATGGAGTGAACTATCATACATTCGTTTTATAACGATACGCAAACATTAAAAAGGAAATGTTTAAAGAGATCCATTAATATGAAAATGCTCACAAAGTTAAATGAAAATGTAGGATACACAACTGTGTATACAGTATAGTATGAACACTGTAAAATATGCATAGAAATATAAGGTAGAAAGAAGTAAACAAAAATGTTAATGGTGATTGTTTCTGGATATTGAGACTGTAAATATTTTTCTGTCTTTTAATTTTATATATCTCTAAATTTTCCACAATGATTATATATTACCTTTTATAATATAAAATATTTTAAAAGAAAAATGTATGATAATAATATATTTTAAATTATTTATTCAAGCAAAGTGGGGAGACAAGGATATGTAGTTGATGAAATAGGGCATAATTTACTTAGATAACTAATTCACTCAATCAATCTTTATTGAAGACATATGTCTTAGTTATTTTCTCATCACTGAGATAATACCCAACACCCACAGTTTGTAGAGGTTTCAATCCATAGTCTACTGGTTCCAAGGCAAGGTGGCATGACAGAGGGGTATTAAAGAGACAGTGCTCTTAGCTTGGTGTTGGAAAGAAGAGAAAGATGGTGGGAGGAGATATAGCCTTCCAGACCACACCCTCAGTGACCTACCTCCTCTCACCAAGTCCCACCTCCTATCAGCAAGTAAACTATCAACTCACTAGTAGACTAATTCACTTATGAGTATCGTGCCCCCATGATCCAATCACTTCCCAAAAGCATGAATCATGAGTACCTGAAGATTTGGGTGGACATCTAGATATAAACCATAACATACTTTGTGCCAGGTACATAATCTTAGCCTTTTCTTTTCTTTTTTTGGTACGGGGGATCAAACTCGGGTCCTTGTGCTTGCGCAGCAGGCGGCGAAACCACTGAGCTAAATCCCCGGCCCCACCTTTTCTTTTAGTATAAATGACTCAGAAAACTTCAGAAGTCCATTTCCATTGCACTTCGTATTATATTTCTTAGAAAATAGAACCAAACTTTATCATTTTAGTAAGAATTCTAAAATACTAGCAAAGGGGTACTGACCAACTCATAATTCTGTGTCTCTTTTCATGTAGGTTAATTCCTTTTTTATGGTCATATTCATTGCCATCAAAATCAAATGTAAAAAGAGAATAACTGTTAGCACTTGAAAATAAGAATCCACCCAGAGTCATTTCTCAGGATGGCCTAACTGTGGACAACCGTAATAGAAAATCCTAGTATCACTTTTTTATACCATGCTGAATCTGTCATTTGAAGACAACACTTAGTTTCTGTTCATAGGTTTCATGAAAGCAAATGGAAAGCTAAAATATTAATATTACATTTCTGCTTCCAACAAAGCTATGATAACTACTGCCATCATAAGAACTGCAATCACAAGAATTAGAAATTCATTTGTCTCAATAATGAATGTTTAAATCAGAACATGAAAAATTTTATGGAAATACTACTAAAATTTGAAAAAATCATAGAGGCATACTTAATTAATTATATTGCTTTCTTTTTTGAAGAAATGTTATTTTTGTAGCCCACTTCTAGTTATAACATTTGAAGCTTCAATCTATCAAAGCAAAACATTGGTGCAAAGTTTTAAAATTTTTTTCCTAGATTGAAAAATAAAGAGAGAAAAATGACTAAACCCCTGCAACTGCTTGTCCTTGAACCAAAATAATTTTTCTTTCAAAAATTTTACTGCAATTACATGGATTAGGAAAATAAAGCATTCTCCATTTTATAGACATAGTCACACACACACAAAAAAATAACCATAGTTGCCAGGTGTGGTGGCACACGCCTGTAATCCCAGCACAGGGGAGGCTGAGGCAGGAGAATTGCCATGAGTTTGAGGTCAACCTGTGCTACATAGTGACTTCAAGGCCAGCCTGAACTAATAGCAAGACCCTGTCTCAAAAAAATTTATAGTTGAATATAATGGCCAGGTAAAGCAATATTTCCATTGCTTTATAAACTTATAATAACAGAAATAGTTTCATTATAATTATTTAGAACCTTGAGTATAGGGGAAGAGATACTTTAAGATTTATTCCATTTACAAAATATCAACATTCTATATTGAAAGAATCTGATAAGCAATGCATTTAGAAGTTCAATACACTATATTTACTATTATTAATTAAACAAACTAATTCTGGCTTACATTTTAATTGTTCAATATCTTAATCAATTTTATATATATACCTATATTCATATCACTACCATCTATACAAAAGCAATAACATTTTACCAATATGATAGTCACAATAATGGTAAAACAATCACAGCAAAACTTATCTGGATCATGTTTTCTTAACCATTAAAATGTACTTGAACTTTACCCAAAAGCTCGTTTGAATATTGGAGGCTTTCTAATATAATGACAATCTAGTAGCAGAGTACCACCTTTCCTCACAGGCTTGAAACTGTTGAGAAGTACACATAGAATCACACAGAGCCTTTCGAATACTGCAAAAGAAATTTGGATTTTATCTAAGGATTTATTAGAAAGCCACTGGAGGATTTATGTAGTACTGACTAAATACAGTAATAGAAATCTCTAAATACCTTGAAACTCTGTTCAACTTTTAAATAAATGCACTTTAAAAGTTTTGAAGAAGTCTTATATCCACTATCTCACTTTATCTTCATAGTCACTGTGGGAAATAAGCAGGGTGTCCTCATTTGTGATTAATTTATGGATTAACTTAAATATGGAAAATGTGTTATTAGTATGAAGATTTCCAAAATTTCAATATAAAACCATGCTCTTTTTGGAGGGGGGAATGGGTGGGATAAAAATGATGGATTTTTCTAGAGATTTTCACTTTTTAAAAAAAATTACACATTTTCACCTCTTCCTTTTAAAAAGATGTAGACCATTGTGTACGGCTTACCTAATGACTTAAAGGTGTCACTCAAAATGGGTAGGATTTAAAAATAGTATTGGAGAGTGCTAATCACATTACTACCACAGAAAAGCATAACATGTAGGTATATTAAAAAGACACAGGCTATAATTATATCAGTCAATAAATTCTGAAACATAAAAGCTCCCAGATTCTTCTGGGAAAGGGAGAGAAAACAGACAGTGCAATTGAAGAGATGAGGGCAGATTTTGTGGCGAAGTAGGGACTGCACAATGAGAAAGTATGACCTAAAATACTGCAAGGAGAAAATGGAAAACATTAGAATAGTATCTATTACTCTTACCAGACACCAAAAGAACTATAGACATGTACCCATAAAATAGCTCCTTCAACCAAGTCTTTTTTTTTTTGCTTTGTTTTGCTCTTTTGTTTTGTTTTATTGTTTTGAGACAGGATTCCACTGTGTATTCCAGCCTGGACTTGAACTCACTATGTAGCCTAGGCTGGGATCAAATTCACAATCCTCCTGCTTCAGCCTCCCAAGCCATGCTGGGTACCAAGTCTTATTCTTAAAAAGGCTTTTATAATTAAAACCCACCCCCCTTACTTTAAAAGAAACTAACTAAGCTTATGATTCTAAAACCATTTTATCAAGGATGTTGTAGACTAAAAATGATATACATACAAGGAATGTAAACCATATAAAGGCTGAGCTATATAATATGATTTTATAGTATCTTCTTGGACTTTTACCTCTTGTTACCCATGTATAACTTCCATTAACATTAAAGTACAGATTTATATGTGCTGACAAATAGGTGTGTATATCTAAGTTTTATTGAAAAAAAGGGTTCAATTGCCACTATTTATTTCCAGGCAATGTAGACTTTGATGAATAGCATAATAGCCTTTTTATTTTAAAAGCCTAATGTTTATTTACTACCCTTCATCTACATGCTACAGCACTGAAGAAACTTGAACTGATATTCATATAATACATAATAATCGCTTGAAGGACTTAGAAAAAACAAGTCCATCTGCTTCTTAGGCTTGACTATGCTAAGTAATGCCGAGAACAGTATGTGATACATATCATAGCCAACTGACATTACATAAGCAATTTTAGTAAGTAGAATATAAGATATACTATATCATTCAATGTTGAATATTTAAACAAGCAATGGTGAGCAGGCTAACCTGTGGCCCAATGGGACCCTCTAAAGGGCACCATGGTGGGACTCATGCAGATACAGCCCTTCCTCTTGTTACTTTGGCTCCAGCTCTCACCCCTTGCTTGTCATCTGAGTGGGGATTTTCTCAGATGAAATTCCTAGGATTATAGTGGGAATTGTCTTGTTAAAAGCCTGGTAATCAATTGAAAACACTACCTGCTTTCTTCCTCCCCTGCTCTCTCTGAGAATCTTCCTTTTGAAAGAGGATATATTCACAAATATATTTTTCACAAAATAAAATATATATATGCTAGTTAACCAGGAAATATTAGTTTTATTATTTTAATTACAAAAATCATAAGATAAAATATATATGCAATAAAAGATTATACAACAAATACCTGTTTTCAAATTGCCTTGGGATTGTTTATAGAGTAGTTTGGCCTAAGCAATTACTTAAACCAGATTTGAATGCTATTATAAATAGGCATAGGCTTTCCTTACATAACCCATATTTATATTTATCAATAAAAGCTGAGACTTAAAGCTTGCAGTAATAACGTTGTGGGGAAAGCAGGGCAAATTTATTATCTATGATCCCTTTTTTATCTTTCCATATTATATCTGGGTCAACTCTGTAGTACTTAGGTGATATGACTAAATTTTATTAGCAGAGGGCTTTTCTATTTTAAGGACAAATCTGGCATTAAAAAAAAATCTCAAAGTAAAAAATTAACATAACAAATGTCAGGAAATTAAGGAAATTAAAAGATACTGTTAATAGCACGCAGCACTGTCAAAGGACTAATAACTGCAGTTAAATAGTATCAGGAATGCATAGCAGAGTTTTGAAAGTAGATATCAAGGCAAGAAAAACATTTAATGTCAAAGCATAAACGCTATTTAAAGAACAAGTTATTATATTAAGCCATCAGTCCTGTGATTATTATTTTGTCATTTGTATAGATGACACCAATGTATACAAATAACAGTAAAAATCTGTGAAAATTTCAAATTATCAGTTTCTACCAGGGCTAACTATGAATTATAAATAGTGCTAACTAGCACAAGTTTCATTTTCAACTTAATATATGCATATATTGCAAAACTAGCTTATTTCCAAAAATATAAACTAAAAAATGTTGGTGATAAGTAGTCTTTTCACAAGAGGCTTATTTCTTTCAATTTTAAAACTTTATTTCTCTGTGAATGTTTATGTGCCAGGTGGAGCTTAATATAAATTACTCATGTGAAGTCTGTTGCAATTGGCCTATAAAGAATCATAAATATGGAAAAATAATGTTAACCTCAAGTTAGTTTGGAAATAAAAATATTTATATGATAAAATACTAATCACTTGTTCTTTTGTTGGGGAATCTTGACATTACTGAAGGAGTTAGAAGAAAATTGAAGTACATATTTAATTTTCACTTTAATAATGAAGATGTGGTTCTGTGTAATCTAAAATTAAAGCTACTGGAAAAGTAGTAATATTCTATGTTTGTTGTTTTTTCTCCTATTGAAATTTAACAAGTAGTAGTAGCTTTTAGAACAGTATGTGCAAAAGATTCAAATTAGGTATCAAAATTGAGTAAATTATTTGAATTCTATTATTTGAATGGCAGTTAACTAATTTTTATTAACTGTCTTAAAAATTATCTTTCTCTCAATAAAACTTACTCTTTTGTGAAATGAGCTTCAAAAACAATCATCATTTCATAAATAGAATGATATTCTAACTGAAAACACAATGATAAGTGCTATGAGAAAGAATAAAGAACCATAGAAAACATTCTTTGGAGAGGGAAGGAAGTATAAATACATGGAGCCTCACCCAGGCCTTTTCATTCTCTGCCCCAAATGCAAGTCAAATTTAAAAATCCTTTTCTTTTGGCCACATTGCAGTTCTATGACCAAAGCTATGATATAAAAACAATGGTTTGTTTTTATTTTAGCTGCTGTTTTATATTTATGTCTGTGGAGGTTTTTCTCTGCAGCATATACATAGCTAATGAACTGCACATCATCCCTAAAGTTGACATTACTATGACAGCATTTGTAGAGCCCCAGCTTTGGGTTGTTTTCCAAACAGGAACAATTGACTTATAATTTTTCAGTTATTCTCTCTTGCCCAGTCCCCAATATTACCATGTCAACTAAAGTGAAATAAGTTGACAAAGCAAAATGCAATTAAAAACCTCACTGAGGCATTTATAACATTTAGAAATGTAAAATCTCTGAGATCTAGTCCAGAAATAAAAGAATTTCGATCTTCCTTAAAGCTGAAACTTGCCTGCACAGAGAAACAGGAAGAAACAACAATACACAATGCCACTGCAGCTGCAATTTTTCCAAAGTAGGACACTCAGAAAAGGGCACAAGCTACTAATGTTTCTAGAAACATCACATGTAATTCCTTAGTGAAAGATTTAGCAGCTTAGTAGATGGAAGCAGCAGACAAAAAGAAAAAAAAAACCACTATGAAAGAATAGCGAGCTCTGTAAGGAAATTTGCTAACAGTATTATTATAAAGAAAATAATTCAGAAATGGTAGCCTCTAATAATCTCATACTCCAAGGCTAACAGAAAAGGTCATAGCGGATTGGTACAAAAGCCGCTTTGGATACACTGTTTCGAAGTGATACTCTGGGATGAATTCCACCCAACTATTACCCTTTTTACTTTTAGTTATGTCAGGACATGCATCACATATTATAGAGCCCAGAAAAGAAGCTAGAAGTCATCACACTTAAAAACTGAACTTCTTTTCCTGTTTTTTAAATCCAAATTTCTTTTTTATAACCAAATCAACTATGAGAACAAAATGTATTTGATGACCAAGAATGGTAGCTAAGTAGTACTTTGAAGTTATGCATAATAAAATATTTTGGCATACTTTGATTTTCAAAAATCATAATCAATCAAAGATGCTACTTTCCAAGTGCCATGCTGATTTAGGTAAATGGGTAAGTACACACACCACAGAGTCCCACTTTTTATTGGAATTAGCCTCCAAATTTAATAAAACGTACATGAACACAGGTGTATATTTTCAAAATAGCAGAGGAAAAAAATATCCTAATACACCAATTAGCTTATAAGGAAAATGCTTTAATTTTTTTTTGTTGTTTTACATGCTTTAATAATAAAGAGCTCTATTTAGGATAGAACTCAATTATGATCTATCTCAATGAGAACTGTTATTTAAATGAATTTGGAAAGACAAAAATTAAAAATGCTATATCTCTTTGCTCTTCTTATTGAAATTCAGAACTTTTTTCTTCTCATCAAATATATTCACACCTGTCAAGCTATAAATAAATGTGCACTGTGGCTTGAGGATCTTTCATGAAAAGATATTGTTCCCTTTTTCTCTTTTTTTAAAAGAGTATATAATTTTTTTGTGTGTGTGTGGTACCAGGGATCAAACTTGAGTCCTTGTGCTTGCAGGCAGGTGGTGGAACCACTGAGCTAAATCCCCAGCACAAAAGAGTGTATAATTTTTTGAGAATAAAATAATTATACAGTCATTTTCCAACTGTCTATACTAATTGATGAAATCACTGACATAGCAATACAGAAGGCTGATTGTCTATTTGATACCTTAATCATTGTCACAAGTAGTTGTAAAAAGCAGTGGTGATGAGGTGATAATTCTAAAAGAAGGCTTGGAGCCAAGAGTTCCATCTGGGAATTTTTCTCAGTCCCCTTCAAACATCCTTTATTGGCTCCACTTTGCCACTAAGATCAGAATACATTTGCATAAAGTAAGGGAGGGTTTATTTGGAACAGTATGTATCATCAGTCTCCCCCACTGTCCCCTAAAAAAGAGACAGAATGCTAAAACTTAAGAGAAATAAAATAGATTCATTCACATAATGCTAAAACAACTATATTTCCATAATTTTTCCTACCAATAACTAATGTGTAGAATATCAGATTGTGATAATTAAGATGAGAAGCAATTTTATAAGGGACAGAAGTGGATAAAAGAGGATTATTCTGGAGCAAGAAAAGGGAAGTGTGAAAGTTATATGCAAAGGGGCCAAGACCACAAAACATGGTAAGAAAAGAAAAGAAGAAAAAAAAAAAACTAAAGATATACAAAGTCTAAAAATAATCTATAATGCATAGAATCTGTGTGGACAGCATTCAACATGACCATATACTTTCTCTGTGCATTGTATCTTCTTCTGCAGGAAGTTTCAATTTTAAATAAGCCACCCAAACTGATCAATACTATTAATGGCAACTGAAAAAAAAATTCTAAGTGGTAAATGGGATATTTTTCTTCCCATATGTCTTTCCTAAACTGTATCCCACATGAATTCAACATTTTATCATTATCATAGCTCTTATAATTTCTCTTTTGTATCTTGGCCCATTAGTCATAAATTTGTCATACCCAGTCACTAAGGATGGGCATCTTCTTGGTCCCTCTATGTTGGGGATTTTGGGAACCATTAACTGGGCTTGTTTTAATGTTCCCTATAGGTGTTCAAGAGTCATCAAAATTTACACTATAAAAATAAAATATATATTACAAAAATTTTATAGAAAATCACTTTGTCTTTCAATTGAATGTTTATGTTTGATTCTGTCTATTGATATGGCAATAAAGTTAAATATACAAATACTATGTACAAAGTACCATTTGTTTTTTTGGGGCGGGTACTGGGGATTGAACTCAGGTCCTTGCGCTTGCAAGGCAGGATGCGAGTACCAATATTTTCCATTATCTCTGTCACTTAAGATGTACCGACATATATATAGCTGAAATGATGTTATAAACATAACTAAAACATTGAAATATCCACATGAAATCATACCGCTTATTCAGGCAAGCTCCACATATTGATGATAATCTATCAGCTTATTAAGAAACAAGACAAACCTGTACACTTTTGATTAATAACTCCCTGGCTGTTAAAGCTCTAGTAGGTTATATAACTGTATAGTAAAAAGAAATTCCATGTGCAATAGTATTAACACTCCAAACAACCATATGAAAATCATATCTCTGTTTTTGTGTTTTTCATTTCTTTGTGTCCAGTCTATACACTGACTTTGTGAAACCATGGCAGAGTTGTAAATAATGTATGAAATAAAAAAGTCCTTTTTCACTGCCCAAAGATTACAGTACTGCTTGCAGTACACTAATCTATACAAGACAAACAATAGAACCAACCAGTAAGCCTAAAATCTTAAGCTAAAACCTTCCCAGGTGGAAAGAGAATATACCTTCCTGGATTCCAGAAGCCTCTCAAACAAACAGTTTAAATCCTTAGAATGCTCCTAAATACATACTAGATAAAAACCCTTAAACTTCAGAAAGATCTGTTCCCCTGAGTAATTTAGTGAGAAATTTGAAAAAGCAGTTAATTACTTAATGTTAATCTAGAAAGATTCACTAAAGCCTCTTTTCTCCTGTCTTTCAGATGATGTTTACAAAACACATCTTTTGATAGGAAGATATGTGAAGCTGAAACAAGAGGCTGTAAGTGTCACTCTATTTTTCCTTTGTTTCTGCTGGTAGGATTTAGGAATTCTGCCCTTTAGCTAGGATGGAGTGGAACAAACTATGATTTGTTAAAAATGATAAAGAGGTAGTAGCAGTCAAATACAAGCACAATGGACCTAAGATTAAGAGTAATGGCATATAGTTATATTTAAATTTTTAATATAAAGTTGGCATTTTTCTTTCCTTGTCAAACCTAAACATTACTGAACAGAAAGGTCATGTGAAGGTAACATACATAGGACATTTGAGTTTGCCCATTAAATAAACTCATCTTTAATGGAATCCCATTTACAGTGATGTAGAATGAAATTTCTATTTCCTTCATCCCTAAAATTCAAACTTCAGAGACAGTTTTAGGTAGAATATATTGAAAAAGCTTTTTTTGGAGATTCAACATTTTTTGATTATTGTGAAGTATTCACCAAGCCACTATCAAGAGCATATATACTAAACTGCATGCTAGATGCTAAAAGTAAATCTTAATTTTTCTGATAGTAAAATATAGTTATAATTCTTGCAGTATTTTAACACTTTGCATGATATATATCATTAAAAGAGTTGACATTGACCATAACCTTAAAAGCTTTCCTGGAAGAGGTGAGGCACTATGTTAGGTTGAAAGTATCTGGGTGCACATTTTGACAAATGTAAGAGATACTAATGAATAATCAAAGAACATGCCCACTATCCTCTTGCTTTCTTTGTTTCTTCCCCTTCCATTCCTGTCATTTTAATGGGCACCAGGATGGATTTACCAGGAGTAAGTTTCAAATTTTAATACATAGAAGTGTGGCCAAATGTGTAACAAAAATTAAGAAGTCAGGAGTATGTTCATTTATAGGTGAATCTGGATGCTTTTGGCCTCTGGGACAGCAAATTGAATGCTGAGAGGACAGGAAACACACTTTACATTTTCTTAACCATGTTTAGGAAAATAACTAATATATCAATAAGCCCATATGAGAGAAATGAAACCAGAATCAAAGAGACCAATTAGAAACATTGCTTCACTTTAATTGTAAAAGTATTTAATTTCCTAGGAAATTTTAGGTACTTAAAACAGTAGGATGAATACCTTTCAGGTCGTTTTAAGTGTAAAAGCACAGAGTGTCTTCTCACAGTAGAGTGATATTATGCACTTGACATACAGGGTCCCCATCATTTATTCCTGAATTGAAGGATTGTAAATAAGTAGGTGGTTGTGTGTGCTTAGTTTTCAACATTAGCATATTCGTGAATTGCTGACAGATTTAAAACTACCAAGGGAAAAGAACCCAAATTCCCATCAACTGATGAATGGATAAAGAAGATGTATTTTTTAATACAATAGAGTACTACTCATCCATAAAGAAGGATAAACTTGAGACATTTATAGCTAAATGAATGCACCTAGAGACTATATTCTTAAGTGAAATAAATCAGAAGCACATGTGTAAATATGACATTGTTTCTCTGGTGTGAGAAACTAAAAGTGTAAAAAAGGACCAAAATGTATAACAGATAATGTGAAATAGAAAATGTTCAAATGGGAAGGGGCACTAGGAAAGTGGGAGGGAGGGGGGAGGAAGAAAGGAAGAAAGGGAAATGAGAAAAAAAGATAAAATAGAAACAAAGCTTTTGTAAATAAGGAGAGGAAGAAGAGTTGAAGAGAGGGGAGAGGAATGGGAAACAAAAGATATATCATGTACAGGTACAGATTTCATATGATAAATATGATCATTATGTAAATCCAAACTGTACCAATAAACTTAATTAAAAATAATAAAACAACCAAGAGAAAGTTATTGCTGCATAAAATTGCTTGCCCTAACTTCTCCCATATTACAATATCTAAAGAAAGCCTGCTGTAATCATGTTCTTATAAAAAACAACTGGAATTGACCTTATCTCCCACTGTCCTGCAGAGATCACCAATGAAGAAATGTGCAGCAGAGTTGATTATATTGTGTTAGGAGAACAGACAACCAAAAATGATTGAAATTTCTATAGAGAACATCATCACCGCTTACTTAGAACAATTCTGCACACAAATGGGGCATAAATGGCCTGTGTTCAATTTATTTACTAGCTGTCAAAGAATGATGAAGCATAGACTACATAACAATCTTCTGTTTGTAGTTTTCTTAATGCAAACCTAAATCTTATTAATCAATACATGGGTATGTTTGTTCCAAAAGTAAAATTTAATTTTCATTAAGAAATGAAATAAAATGAAAAAAGAAACAAAAATGATATAATTAATACAGTTACACACTTCAACCTAAGAGCCTATGAAGTGATAAAAAAGACTAAGTGGTTTCAAAAATTAATAACATTTTAGAACTCAATGCAATCTGACATCTACCCTTGTCTCACCTTTCCCCCACCCCACCCCCATACACTCTCCTAAAACTGCTTTTGCTAAGGTCATCATAAATTTCTGATAGTTAATTCCAATGGATTCTTTTCCTCCTTATATTATTGGTACTTTCAGATACATGTGATGCTATTAAGCTCTTTCTCTTCGAAAAGCTGCACTCCTTGGCTTTTGTGATATTCACACTAACTTTTTTCTCCCTGTACCTTCATAGTCATCCTCTTAATGCTCTCTCTTATGCACTCTGGTTTCCAAACTAGTCCCATAAATTGGTGGTTTTCAATTTTTGTGGCACATTAAAATCACCTGAATAACTTTTAAAGTAGACTATTGACCAGATTCCAGCCCTATTGGTTCAGAGAGAAGTTGTGGATGTATTTTTTAGAAGTGATTCCAGAGTGTGGCCAGGGTTGAGAACCACTGCCATAAAGGATTTCCTGGGGTTCTACTTTTGATCTACTACTCTATTTGTTCTCCCTGCTTTATCTTACCCACTTTCATATTTTTAATGATCACTTAATTCTTGGTGTCTTCTCCAAGACTCCTGGCATTCAATCTCTGGTTATTGTTAAGAGATAACGAAGTTAACTCACACTGTTGAGAACACTAAGTGGCTGACTAGGGAGTTATTTATTTTCCTCTTCCTCAACATCTCCTTTTCTCTCAAGAGAATACCTTATGTACTATAACTCTCCCACTCAAGAAACTCACTATTTGGAAATCAGTTAATTCTAAAGTTGACAAAATTTTGTGAAGATGATCCCATAGTTTTTGCTGCCTTTCCCACCTTGCCCCCTTCCCTGCTCCTACACAATTAACTCAAAATGTCTCTCTTCTACCTTTAACATATTCTTTCTCTACAACCCAAAAATGATCATTTTTAACTTATGTGAGTAGAACTCTTTTAGATGGAAATCAACCACACATCACACAATGGTTGAGCATGTGCTTTATTCACTTCAAAGTAGTAGGTATGCTAAAGTTTTAGTTATATCACGAAGTATATGCTCAATAAATATAACTGAATCAAGGGGGGGAATACTTTGAAGTAAAAGTGGACATAATAATTAATTATTGGCAATTCCATGTAAGATCTTTTAAAGTGTTTAAAGTTTCTAGTCAGAATCTCTAAAAGACATAATTTATCTTTTCATTATAACTTTCTTCAAATGTCAGCATTCAAGGTACAAAAGACAGTTTGGTTTCTTTAACCCATTAGGGCCTGGCCCTTGGCCCTCACATTTTTACTGAAACTACTTGAAAAAAAAGCGAATTATTACTCATGAGTTTGTGAATCCATTAGTCTATTTTCAGTGGTCATTTTATATAACTTTCTGCAGAATATGACCCTGTTGACTATTTCTGTATTCTGAAATTCTATACTTGGTCTTCTAGGTACTGCTCTTTACTGCTTCTCTTTTTACTTTTCTGACCATTTTCCCCTCATTCCTATGTTGATTCCTATATTTGCCTCTTATATACTATAAGTCCCAAATGTACTATCCTTAACCTTTGTTTACTTACTTGAAATGTTCTTCCTGGGTGATCCAAGGTTTCAATGGCCATATATGTGCATATATCCCCAAAATCTTTATCACTAGCTCAATTCCTCTTGCTTGTGTATATTTGTGTGTGTGTGTAATCATGTAATCCTGTAATCCTGTATTTAAAAATCTTTTTGTATCTTCACTGCAACAAACATTTTATCATTGCCATTGCACCCTTTTATATCTCCATCATGTATATTTGCCATTTCCTTTATCTAAAATCTATTCCTCAAACTACTATTCTTCCTTCAAAACACAGCTCAAATGATACTTTGTGAAAACTTTTTCTTAAATTTGCTAGACAGCTAGTTGCTTTTTTAGCACTTTCTGTACACTTATATTTATATTGTATATAATTCTATTGGCTCTGCAAAAATATTCAAAAGACAATAGTATCTACACTAAACATGTACAGACACTTTTTCCTTATCATTATTTCTTACCATTACTACCTAAACAATATAACTATTTACGTAGTATTAGGTATAAGTAATCTAGGGATAAAGTACACAAAAGAATATTATAGGTCATATGCAAATACTTCACATCCATAGAATTTGGTGCCCACTTAGGGTCTGTATGTTTTCCGCATGAAATTTTTGAGTTCTTGAAGTCAAGACCCACCTTTTATCCATCTTTTCATTCTAGGACCCTGGCACTGTTATCTAGCCGCCAGTATTTGATCAATAAATATTATTTGGAAGAATGCTATACTTTAGATTGCCTATTCGCTTGTTAAGTTTTAGCTAGATTTTAACTTCACAATACACTATAATGAATGTACTATGGACTAAATATAGTTAGGTGGGCTAGTGTAAGATTCTAACATTTATAAAAAGAGTGAGAACATGTGGAAGACAACTCATCTTGAAAGAAAAAAGAAGTAAACAGTTTAGAATGAATGACTAACTTGATTTAGTCATAATAGAACAATAACAAGCCAATGTCCCAACAGACCTTATTCATCAAGGAATAAGGATGATAATGAGTACTACATGGGGTCTAACATGGACTTATTTTTGGACCTTGCATAATGGAGCCACATCCTAAAAGATTAGGAAGGATATAATTTAAAGATGAAAATTGTTTCTCTAAAAAATATCTGTCAGACTGAGACATAAGCAACACAAGTTGGTACACAGGTAGAATGCCACCCTAAAAGGACAAACCCACCCCACCCCCCGCCCCAACGGACATACACACACTTTGCCTATGACCACTGGCAAGCTCTGGGACCATGAAGGCACAAGTGTTTCAGCTGCTACAGCAAAGAGAAGGCATAAAAATATATGATATTATAGGTGGGAGTGGAGGAACACTAGCGTGTGCTTGTTTCTGCTTGCAAAATACCACCTGAGAGCTTCCATGAATGCTTTAGAGATTCCTTACAGCAGCTAAGGTCCTGAATGTGTATGAGGACTTGAGAGACAGCAAAATTTGGGTTTTGTTATTTATGTGAGACAGAGAGGCCTGGGGAAATGTGAGTTTTGTTTTTAGCAATATTATTTTTCTCAAATATTTAGGTTTTTTTCCTCTGCTGTGTAACATTATTTCTTGTCCCCTATTTGTTCTCAAATGGTATATCATACCTTCTCATTTATACTGTAATCTTGCTGATACATAAAACAAAGATCATGTGTCTCTCGAGTTTCATTTGTTTTTTCAGATTTGGTTTTCTTGGTTACTCTGTGTGGTTCTCAAACCAAAATACATTTACTCTATCTCTTGATTTTGTTTCTTCATAATGCTCCTATGAGTTTTATTAATATCTAGAACTATATATCAAAATCTAGTCATAGCCAAAATAGCTAAGTTACATATCTATGTATTGTTGAGAAGCCCATTTATATTTACTTACATTGGACAAAGAAAGAAGTCGAGTTGCTTATGGGAACAGGAGAAAGCTCTAAGTATCTATACCTATTTAGTAATAAAACAAATCTGGGACTGTGTATTTATATTTTAAGTGTGTTTTTCACTTCTGTGAGGTTTCTATGTGCTTCTTCTCCTCCAAAGCTTACTTGTGATTTTATACTGGCAAAGTCAATACTGATGGGCAGGTCTATCCAAAGTGTATCATAAACATATGGAATTTATTACTTTAACTGGTAGCAAATGCAAAGAACATCAATAAAGATCTAGAAAAAAATCATAGATGATAGATCAATACTAGATTTTTAAGGAAGAAAGAAAAATCCTTTTCATCCACCAAACTTCTAGAAAGGATAGTCTATATTCTAGGGACACAAAGGAGAGGAGTTGGGGGAAGTTCCTCTAGCTTCAGTGTTACTGCAGAAGATAGAATATTCCATTATAATTTGATTACATAGTTTATATTCATATTTTCCAAAATAGTATGGGAGCTCCCTGAGGCAAGTATACTGCTTGGTTTTTCAATTTCAGTAATGAAACCAGTATAAGGCAACAAGGAAGCATGCAATAAAAGTATTTCCCTATACTTTCACCATTTCCTCACTACACAGCTCATACATTTTGGTTACATACAATATTGAAATGATGTTCACTGAAATCTAAAAGAATATTGAAAGTAATATTGCTTATTACAATATTGAAAGAATGTTTCTTAAATCACTAGAAAACTCCCAAATGGAAAACCATTGGTCTTTATCCTTTTTGATTCTACTACAGAATATGTCATTGTTGAAAATGCCTTTCTTGCCTTCTTAAAGATCCTTCTCTCTTTGCTTTTAGGATAAATGTCTGGATTCTTTTCCTAATTCTCTAACTGTTCTTTGTCTATCTTCTTTGCAAGCTCTGCTTTTAGCACTTAAATGAAACCGTTTTCAAGTTTCTATCTTTGAATCTTTTTTCCTTAATAGTCCCTTCTAATAATCTTTTCATTTCCACACTATAACAGAATTCTCAAGAAGCTAAACCTTTTGTGTTGAAAACTATATTCCTGGGGCCAGGGATTTAGCCCAGTGTCACCACACCTGCCTCACAAGCGCAAGGTCCTGATTTCAATCCCGAGGACCAAAGAAAAGAAAACTATATTCCTATTTCTAAGAACAATCAGGACATCTTGATTTCAACATTATGTTACCACTTCTAGTTAAACTTGCCCAGAACAGAATTTATCTTCTCATCTACTATCATCACTCCTTTTCCTGATCTTAATAGTTGAGTAACCTAACTGTCCTTCTAGTCAATCAAACTCAAAAGCCTGCAGTTATTTTTGACTCCAGGCTATTCCTCTTCCCCTAAATTATCTCCTTTGACTAAAAATATGGCAGCAGACTCTTAATTCATCATTTACACTCATGTAGCATAAATGTCCTAATGCACATCTTTGATCATATTTTTACTGCTTAAAAACCTTGATTACGCCTATAATCCTAGCAGTTGGGAGGCTGGGGGAGAAGTATGGCAAGTTTGAGGCCAGCCTAGACTACATAGCAACTTGAGGGCTGTCCTGGTCTTTTCATAGAACTGTTTTTATATTTTCTTTATTAATACCTACTTGTATTACATTAAAATTAGAAAAAGAAACAAAACTAAAAAACAAAAACAAACCAAAAATCCTCCCCAAAACAAGCAAACCTTCATTAGATTCACATTGCCTAAAGAACTATATGCTAATATCTTAGTTTCCCATTCTAGTACTTCATGATGTGGTGCCCATTTATTTTTCCAGAATTATTTTCATATTTTTACAATTTATATACCCTCTTTGCTTCCTTACAGCATTATTTGATATTGCCAAAAAATGCTTTGTATTTTCCTTCGTCTGTTTTTATGACATTTCATTTGACAAGAAGGCTACTAAGGAAATCTCTTCCCATCTTGAAAAACCTTTTCCTCCATGATTATTTTTCTGATGCATCCAAGAAGGTATGTTGGTATGTTAGCTCCCTCCTATGAACTTACATAGTATGTTATTAACATTGTGTTTGATAGCTTTTATCTTCTGCCTTATTCTGTAATCTTTTAGTACTCTATAATTCTCACAAAACACAAGATTTTTATAAATAAGAAAATCTTATTTAATTTATTTTTGCATCCTTCATCATGTCTAGCATAGTGCTTTTTCACAGAACAGATGTATAATAAATTAATGAACAATTAGGGGCTCATTACCTAATCTGAGTTTGACATCATCAAAGCCTATGATCTGTATTAATATTCAGCCAGTATATACCAATACAACTAGAGTGGCTGTTCATTGCCTATGCACATTCGGACTCACTGGAGCTTATACTAGTTATTAATATTTTAATATCAATCCTGATTTGATAGTATCTCTCGAAATGTCTTGTGGTGCTCTTAAATGAAACAGCACACTCAGCTGAATGGGCCAGAATAATTGGGAGTCCATTCTGATTTAACTAATGTAATGCTTTTAGGTACAGGTTACAGGCTTAATATGAGAGTTTTTAATTTAAGCAGCTGATCATATTATTTATTAACATTTGATTTTCTAATGAAAAATACCAACTACTACCTCATTTTGTTTAAATACCAGGTTCAAAGTAGTGCAATTAGAAAAGCAGTGGTAGAGCTCTACATTTTACCATCATTTCCATCTGTAAACAATGACAATGGAGGTGGCAAGCAGAACAGTACATCATTGAGGTTTTTGGTTGACTCTGATTTGAAATTTTGAGGGAGGCTATTTCCTTTCCTTGGGAAGAAATAGCATTCTTTATTATTTTACTTTTCTGCTTTATCTCATCATGTTGAACTGGAGGTTATTAGAAAGAGCAAGGATTCCAGTGTTGAACAGGGAAATGCAACCAAATCAAGGAGATCTTGGAAAGGAACCAAATCAGGTAAGAAAGTGCAAACAATAGGGGACTACCAGGAAAAGATGGTCTAGTTAGGAAAAGTCAAGAAAAAGGAAGAAATTTGTAACAGTCCCTGCCTCTGCTTTTTCTAGAAGGTTTTTGGCAAATTTGTAAACTGTGCCTTCTATTCCCTCTCTCTCACTTTCAGTTCTACTTATGTACCAGGTGCCAAATTAATTATTGCCATTGTTTGACTGCTAACTTCTTTTTATCTCTGCTACTACTTTCTGGATACTTGCTTTGGTTGTTGTTACTTAGAATGACAGCTACAGCTAAGCAGACTACAAATCAAAGGTGATCCCAATTTAGATGATTGGAATTAGTACTCTAAATTTATTCAGTTTGTGAATGTATTCTTGGTGTTTCACAGTTGACAACACTATTTTCCCTTGAGTATCAAACTCACAAAATCCCCATGGGATATTTCCTCCCAAATTAGTCTTTCTAGAATGACTATGAGGTGTGAGACTTATCAGGCAGGGAAAGTGCCTATTTTTAAAATTAACAGAGTAGAACAATTATGGTAGTTGTTTTATGGCCCATAATAATATGCTTTTACTTATCAACTGCTTAACAAAGAGCCGAATTGCTATAAAGAGGATTTCAGTTAACATTTCACTATTACTGCTCTGAAAGTTCAAGTAAAAGCAGCAAAGATTTTTAATCTCTTTAAGAGTTGTAAGTATGTAGAATATTCTCATTTTACAGATAAACACTGAGGATAGGTGAAATAACAGCCTCATAGCTGTAGATTAGTAGTGCTCCTACCATTTTGCCATGCAACATTACTTTTAAAAATTATTAGGAATATATAAAGATTTTTATTATCTCTTCTCCAGTTTTCTATTCTTTTTGTAGGCCATCATCAATGTCCTCATGTACATATAAAGCAGTCTATAACAAAAACAATTCTCTCCTCTCAACCAAATCTTACTTTTAAGCTAATCTCCACAGACCATCCATGAAGGGCAAAGATAGAATGTTATCTATCCATTGCCCATCAGGATTCACCCAAATGTGAGAAAGGTGAACAAAACTTATTTTGGTTTGTGTTATGAATTTCACCACTACCAAAAGCTTTCTGGACAACTCTGTAATGGATTCTATTTCTCTCACTGGTTTATTTGATTTTAATGATGTTGAGAAATACTAATTTCCATTTTACTAATATATGATAACTTCTTGCCCACATACAAAATATTTTTGAAGTACAGGCTATTCAATCAAATCTTACTGATTTAAATTGTGTTTACATATTTGTTATTAATCTTCCTTTTTTTCATTTACTTGTCCATATAGTTTTACAGTCCATGAAAAAGACTTTTAAAATCAATATACGTGACTTAATTCTCTATTTCAGGAAAGATAGACACTGAAAATAGAAAACCTAATGTGGAAGAGGTGGACAGTTAAGCCTACTTGGATTATCCTGAGAGAAGCTATTATTTATCTCAACCATAGTGAATGCATGGATAAGGAGTGCAATTTTCTAGTTCCACTTGCACAAGGAGGGTTGTTTTGCTTCTTTTCTGTTTTTTTTTCTCCTTGAGATCAGTTTTCATAGTGTTACTTTATCTGTTATTAATCAAATACACACATAAAAATGTGTTCCACTGCTTTATTTTTCAGAATCTTGTATTATCAGTGTCTCTCCTTTTATGAACAAGCCTAATAGATAATAGTCTGCATTGCAAAACCAAAATGTTCTAAGAAAGGCATTGTCTAAGTTTCCTTACTTATGGATAGCTAATATGACATCCTTGGGGCCAAGTATTTTTAATGATTTAATTACACTTATGATTTTAAACTACCTTTCATTTAAACCATATGTTTATATAATAACAATTAAAAAGTATTTAATAGTTTCCGGGCGTGGTGGTGCATGCCTGTCATCCTAGCACTTGGGAGGCTGAGGCGGGAGGATTACCATGAGTTCCAGACCAGCCTGGGCTACATAGTGAGTTCAAGGGCAGCCTGAACTACCTAGCAAGACCCTGTCTCAAAAACAAACAAACAAACAAAATTTAATAGTAAACACAGTGTGAGTCTATATTTCTGATTTTGCAAAGTGTACATTTATTTGAAAATATATTTACCATGTTCAAACTTGCAATCATGTAGATGTAGAAGCCTGCTGAAATTTCACACATGACCTGAGTGAGAGCAACCATTAAGGTCTTCATGTGACTGTTTCTTTATCTTTCTGGATTACCATTTTTTTAATGTAGGAGGTTCTTGGCTCTGAACATTATCATTTTATAAGACTATGTGAGATAGAATTAGTATTACCTGGATTCCTTGGAATCCGCTTTCTTCGGTCTCGGAAGGCTGCACCGGACTGTAGGGCTTCTAGGAGATTATCCATCACCCCGGTCTCATCACCTTCTAGAGGAAGACAGAAAGAGGAATTAATCTTGGAGCAATTAAAAGTGAAACTTCAGGAAAATAAAGGAAAAAACTGTCAGCCCTAAATTAAAGATATACCTCTGTTTTAACATAATGGGGCCTGTCAGTTTTTGGCATCACAGCTACTTGGCTCATTGTGCAACATTAAGCAAAATTCATGCCAATCCCACTGTTCTCTCAATTTAAAGACCTTGTCTTTTTTATTATTGATGACAGGCTCAGGGTGCAAATAAATAGTAGCTGATCAGCTGCTGCTGCCTTACTGTTAAGATTTTTATAAGATATTCCTAAGCAAAAAAAACCACTGACCCAGCTTAATGCAATCAACATGCAGGGTGTGATTTCATGAAGCAAATTTATACAAGGTTAAATACTGATTGTATTAATACCTCCAGCATTCAATCATCATCTGCAATTATCTCAAAAGACACTATTTGCAAAATACATTTGCATGCAATTCTTACCTAGTCCACATCCCTTACTTATTTTGAAATTCTGACAATGTATTAAAAAAAGGTGACCACATCATCTGAAAGGCTACATTTTACGTTTGAGTGATATCAGCCAAAGTCTTATTCCCTTTTTAGATTGCTGTTGTGTGCCTAAACTTTTCTTGCAGTAAGGTAAAATGCTAGGAAGCCAGGAACAGATTACTCAAAAAATGTTCATGAAAATTCCTAACAGAAAAAAGAAAATTCCTAAGAGAAACAGCATTTAAAACATTTCTTACTTAGGCTAGGGATTTAGCTCTGTGGTGCCGCTGCCTGCCTTGCAAGTGCAAGGTCCCATGTTCGATCTCCTGTACCAAAACCAACCAAACAAGAAAAGTCTATGTAAATAAGGAAGGGTGGAGGGGGTGAGGGGCACACACAGGTAGTGGGGGAAAAGAAATGAAAACCAAGGTACATCATGTACAGGTACAAGCACCCAATGATAAATGTAAACGTATTGTATACCTAAAATGTACCAATAAAGGAATTTAAGGGAAAAAAAACATTTCTTACCCTTATCTTTGACAATTCTGGCTATAAGACACATTTTTAAGATTTATTAGAGAATGTATCTCAAGGTGTCAATTACTAGAAATTCTACTAAGGTGTGGATGATCCACAGGGAGTTGAGCCTTCTTATCCCAACTGGCCTAACTGATGAAAGGGAACCCTAACTATGTTCTCTGCTTTGAGCTGTAGCTAAATGTGTGGGTCTGAGGATGAGGATATTTATAGGTAAGAGGGTTAAGAAGGGAGAAGTGAGAAGACATTATTTGATAGTAGTTAACCCAAGGTTAAATTTAAATCCTACTTCGTCTAAAGAATTAACCACAAGGTATCATATCACAGAAAAAAATTCTCTATGGTCAAGAACAAGCTAAAATCTTTTTTATTTTTTTAAAATTCTTTTATTGGTACATTTTGGGTATACAATACATTTACATTTATCATTGGGTGTTTGTACCTGTACATGATGTACCTTGGTTCTTATTTTTTTCCCCATTCCCTGTCCTCCCTTCCTCCCTCCACCCTTCTCTATTTATATAGCTTTCGTTTCCATTTTTTTTCTTTTCTCATAATTTTTCTTTTCCGTTCCTTCCTTTCCCCTTCCCCTCCCACCACCCCTACATCTTTGGACCTTTTCTTATTTCAAATTATCAATTATTCATTTTAATCATTTTAATCCTTATTTACACTTTCAGTTTCTCACACTAGAGAAACTATTTGGTATTTACACATGTATGTCCTATTTATTTCACTTAAGAGTATCGCCTCAATATTAAAATCTTTTTGATTATGCTTTTCACTTGACTTGAGACTTCCTCAATGCCACAATAATTTATTCTTTTAAAAATAAACTCTCTAAGACAGGATAGTGAATAAAAATGAAAGGAAACACAGAAGTTCTCAGGTACAGAAGTAGGTAAACACAAAAGGAAAAGAGCCAAGGTGACTAAATAATGAAAGAGGATTGTGCATTTAATAGTAAGGTCGCTGCCACATCTGAACTATCATCAATTATCTGCTCTTTTTGTATTTATTTTTGTTTATTAGGTACATGTACTCAGCATATCTTAATTCTTTTTATTCCCCTTCTCTCCCCCTATCTCGGCCCTATCTCTGTGTCCAAACCCCCTTCCCACATTTTTGTTTCATTTATTTAGTTCATCTTTGTGATACATAATGTTTACACTCATTGTGGGTAGTTGGTAGATGTATATTACACATCTCAACTCTTTCCATGACACCCCATTTCTTGGTCCCCTTCCCATTTGCAAAAGATTTATGTTTCTACTTATTTTTATCTGTCTTTTATTTTGGTCTTTATTTATACTTTGGGTTTTTCACATGAAGAAACCATATTGTATTTAAGCTTATGGGTCTGATTTATTTCACTTAACATTATATTTTTAAGTTGCATCCATACTGCTCTTTTCAACAACAAAAAAAGAGTAACTGAAAGTGGATGGGCATGGTTAGCATGGTTATAATGTACTTGGGAGAATTAAATTTTAAGCAGTGTATGCTTTACATTTGTTATATCTTGTCAGTTAGGAATAATGAAACTTCAGCATCATAAAGCTGGTGTATAGAGGGGCTCCAGATCAGTCAGACAGTTAAGACTATACCCCTTTTTTATCTTTGTGCTGCTGGGGATGAACTCAGGGCCTTGCGCTTGCTAGGCAAGTGGTCCACCATTGAGATACATCCTCAACCTAAAGACTGCCATCTTGGTTTGACAACTAAACAACAGAAGTTGAAATTAACAAGGCAGTGGTACCCAGATCATACTTCTATTGTAAGCATCTGAACATGATCTTAAAGCCAGCACTGTTTAATAAGTATATTATGCAGGTGACAAGCGAGCAGACAGGTGAGCACTTCAGGTGAGTGGAGCCCCCACCCCACCTCCCAGCAATGAGCAAGCAGATGGGTGAGGACTTCAGCCTCCTGGAGGCCCCACCTCACCTCCCAGCTCCAAGTGGAGCTGCGTGAGCACTTGCAGCACCACACCAGCGCCTCCCCCCGCCCCACCCCCAGCCTCTCGTTGTGTTAATACCTGATTCAACAGTGCAGAGGCACAAGGAGTCATAAAAGCTATTGTTCTGAGCTCCAGAGCATAGAGCAGAAGTGAACAACAGAAAGAGGGCCTCTCTCAGGATCCTTGATGAAAATTGAAGCCCACAGGAAAAGTGAAGAGAATCTCTGCAATAAAGGCACACCAGACCACTGTACTTGGTTAGTTGGAGGGATCATCACCTGCCATGAGAACCTGGACTGTCTAATGGGAAGGGCAGCTGGAACCTGCAGTAGAACCTTGCAGGGTTCAACCCTACAAGAGGGCAGGGAGCTCAACTTGGGCCTTGCAGTCAGAAATCAGCCTGAATCTCAGGGGACTGCTACTGGCTTGCTGAGACAAATTGAATTATATCTGCACACTGCTATCCACGTTGTCTATTGTGACAGCAGAGACATACCCTGAAGGAGACCCTTCATTTTTATTTGTTATTCTCAAAATTA
The DNA here is from genome assembly GCF_053883595.1 of Heterocephalus glaber. NCBI lineage: Eukaryota > Metazoa > Chordata > Mammalia > Rodentia > Bathyergidae > Heterocephalus > Heterocephalus glaber. Next base: position 22,027,444 of record NW_028258384.1, on the reverse strand, counting down.
TTATTTTTCTCTTATTTTTAATTTTTAATTTTTATTTATTTTCTACTCAAATTTTTCTTTCTTTTTCTTTTCTTTCTCTCACTCTCTCACTCTCCCACATTGTTCTTCATCTCCCTTTTTGTTCCTGTTCTGGCCCTAATTTGGATTACTTCTTTATTTTTCTTTTCTTCTCTTTTTCCTTCTCTTGATTATCATTAGCTTTAAAGGAAAGTAAATACAGTTTCTAGCCTCCCTACTGCTGTTAGGTTGTTCTATTCTCATCTTTGTTCTTTCATTCTGTCTTTTTCTCTTGTCTTCAACAGTTTCCTAGAGTTTGCATGTTCTTGCTCTGTACTGTGGCTTCACTGCTAACCTTTCCCTATCCTTCTGCCTATCTATCACTACTCCTCAACTCTTTCTGAGTCCCCATCCTGAAGGGTAAAGTGGCTACATTGAAGAGTTTATTCACTATAAACATATTTTGGGTTGGCCCTTGATTTTGATTTAATTCACACAATTAAAGGTGATAGATTAGTAACTACCACAAATTGTTATTTTCTAAGCTCTGCTTGATGCTACTGTGTTGCTGATTGTATCACTTGGGCTAAGGTGTTGTGCTTGATTGAATCAGTCCTTCCTGGTATAATGAAAATGAGATAGCTTCAGAGTCATGAGAGACTCAAAACCCAAAGACTAGCTATATGTGGAAGACACCTCTGAGAAGCAACCATTCCTTAAGGGTTCTAAATACAAGCAATAAAGATACTTACAATAAGCAATATCGAAGTATCAACCCAGGAATTAAACCAAGGACAGTACCAACAACAAAAACAGAAATGAGAAGACATTTAAGGAAGGCACAAACCCAGACTTTCAGCCCATCAAAGGCAAATTCTGGGGGAAATGAGGTAGAAAAGTCTGATAATCAAACACTTGGATACCCTGAACTGATAGCACAGGAAGTAACAAAACAGATGAATGAGGCTCTAGAAAAATTCAACACAGAAATAATTTCCCAGATAACTACAGAAATGGTGAGAAGAATGAAAGATATGATTAGAAACTCTAGAACAGAAACAGATTAAAAAAATACATGATGGAAACCGTGAATGCCTAACATAGGAAAGAAACGGAATCCAGGAAAGAGATTCAAACAGATATCCAGGAGATTACAAACTCTATTGAAAGCCTACACAGCAGACTGAGGCAATCTGAAGACAGAATATCAGATATAGAAGACAGGATGGCAGTCAGCGACCATGAAAAGAGAGATCGTTTAAAAACAGTAAGGGACCATGAGAAATCAATCCAAAAGCTCCTAGATGACACAGAGAAGAATAATATAAGACCGATAGGAGTCCATGAAAAAGCAGGAGAGAGAAAGTACAAATGACATAAAAAAAACTGTTTACAGAAAAAATAACAGAAAACTTCCCAAACAGAGCAAAATAATTTGACATACAGATAAGTAAGGCATGCAGGACTCCAACTAGCCATGATCAAAAAAAATCTGCACTTAGACATATAATAATCAAGATCCCGGCAACCCAACAGAAGAACAAAATCCTACAAGCAATTAGAGAAAAGAAACAAATAACATGCAAAGGAAAGCCCATCAGAATCACAGCAGACTTTTCAACACAAACCTGCAAGTCAAGGAGAGCCTGGAGTGAGGTACTTCAAGCCCTAAAAGTAAAGAACCTCCAACCTAGACTGATGTATCCTGCAAAACTATCTTTCAAAATTGATGGGGGAAATAAGATACTTCCATGACAAAGAATACCTGAGAAACTTCATGAATACCAAACCAGTACTTCAAACAATTCTAAACAATATCCTAGGAAAAGACAATGAAGGTCACAAGTCCAGGAGGCCCAACAGAGCAAATTCGCCAGGAAAGGCAAGAAATTAAAGGGAGAGGGGGAAAAATAAAAAATAAAAGAGCCAACAACAGGAAAATAACATGACAAGTATAAGTCAATACATAGCAGCTATAACCATCAATGTTAATGGCCTCAATTAATCAATCAAAAGAAATAAACTGGAAGAATGGATTAAAAAGCAAAATCCAACAATATGCTATATACAAGAAACACACGTAACTCAAAAAGAAATTCATAGACTGAAAGTAAAAGGATAGAAAACAGTTCTCCATGCGACACGAACCCGGAAAAAAGCAGGGGTAGCTAACTTATTTGCAGACAAAGTAAATTTCAAACCAAAACTAATTAAGAGAGACAAAGAAGGTCACTACATCCTTGTAAAGAGAACAATCCAAGAGGAAGAGATGACAAACATAAATATTTATGCACCAAACACTAATGCCCCTAACCATACAAAACAAATATTAGGGTACACGAAAAACCAAATAAGCACTAATATAATTATAGTGGAGGACTTCAATACCCCACTATCACAAATAGATCATCTAGACAAAAATCAACAATGAAATACTAGAACTGAACCAAGCTTTTGAACAAATGGACTTAATAGACGTCTACAGAGTGTTCCACCCCACAAAATCAGAATATACATTCTTTCTGGCTGCACATGGGTCATTCTCCAAAATGGACCACACACTAGTTCATAGAACATGTTTAAGTACATGCAAAGGAACTGAAGCTATCAGGTGTATATTATCAGACCATAGTGCAATTAAACTGGAGATCAATAGCGTAAGAAACTGCAAGAACTTCACAAACATATGGAAATTGAATACCACTCTACTGAACAACCAATGGGTCACAGAAGAAATTAAAGAAGAAATTAGACAGTTTTACAAATAAATGATAATACCAATACAACATACTGGAATCTGTGGGACACAATGAAAGCAGTTCTACGAGGGAAATTCACAGCAGTGAATACCCACACTAGGAAAACAGAGGGAGCTCAAATAAACAACCTAATGCTGAACCTTAAGCTCCTAGAAAAAGAAGAGCAAGACAAAGCCAAAGCTCGTACAAGGGAGGAAATTATAAAGAGCAGAGCAGAAATTAATGCAATGGAGACTAAGACAACAATACAAAAAAAATCAACAAATTGACCAGTTGGTTTTTCAAAAGAATAAATAAAATCAATAAACCCTTAGCCAACCTTATCAAAAAAAGGAAAAAAACTCTCAAATACATGCAATTAGGAATGAAAAAGTTGAAGTCACAACAGTTCCAGCAGAAATCCAGAGGATTATCAATACCTAATTTGAGAACCTGTACTCTAATAAAATGGAAGACATTGGCATAGGAAAGTACTTTATGAACAAATCCTCAGTAGCATGGGAACTAGCACAAAGAATCAACAACTGGGATCTCATCTTATTAAAAAGCTTCTGCACTGCAAGAGAAACCACCAACAGAGCTCAGAGACAACTTACAATGTGGGAAAAAGTTTTTAGCAGCTGTTCCTCAGACAAAGGTCTAGTATCTAGAATATATAAAGAACTTAAAAAAATCAGACCCCCCAAATATAAAGACCCAATTCCAAAATGGGTGTCTGAAATGAACAGACCTTTCTAAGACAAAGAAGTAAAAGCAGCAAGTAAACATATAAAAAAATGTTCAACATCACTGGTCATTGGAGAGATGCAGATGAAAGCAATGCTGAGATTCCAAGAATAGCTGCTATCAAGAAATCAATCAATAACAAATGCTGGTGGAGGTGTGGCGAGAAAGTGTGCACTCCAACCAATGGAGAGCAGACTGGTGCTACAACTGTGGAAATCAGTATGGAGACACCTCAAAGAACTAGGACTAGTGGTCCCCATTTGACCCAGCTATTCCCCTGCTGGGTATCTTCCCAAAAGAATGAAATGAATCATACTACAGTGATATATGTGCACCTATCTTTATAGCACCACAGTTTGTAATAGCTAAAGCTTGGAAACAGCCCAAGTGCCCATCAACTGGAGACTGAATAAAGAAGATGTGGGGTTTTTTATATATAAAATGGAGTACTACTCAGCCATAAAGAATGAGAAACTAGAGACATTTATAGCTAAATGGATGCACATTGAGGCCATATTCTTAAGTGAAATAAATAGGACACACATGTGAAAATACCGAATAGTTTCTCTGGTGTGAAAAACTAAAAGTGTAAATAAGAATCAAAATGTATAACTGATATTGTAAAATAGGCAGAAAATGTCTAAAGGAATAGGGGAAGTGTGGGGGAAGGGGAAAGGAAAGAAGGGAAAATAAAAAATATGAGAATAGGGAAAACATGGAAACGAAGTCTTTGTAAATAGGGAAGGGTGGAGGGGGTGAGGGGAGGGCAGGGGAATGGGGAAAAAATAAGAACCAAGATACATCATGTAAAGATACAAGATCCCAATGATGAATATAACGGTATTGTATACCTAAAATGTACCAATGAACAAAATGGAAAAATTAATAAATAAATACATGTATATTGGTTTCTTAAAAATAAACATATAATGCAATGCAAGCCACATCATTTTAAATATTCTACCAATTATAGTAAAAATTTTTAAACATGGGATATTGCTCTAATATGTTAAATATTTAACCAAATATATTTAAAATCATGTTGTATTTTATATTTTTTATCAGACAAAGTCTTAGAAATGTAGTATATATTTTTTTGCACACCTCATTTTAGACTAACTGTATTAGATGCTTAATGGGCATATGTGACTCATGGCTACTGTACTGTACGGAAAACCTATAAGCAACAGGAAATGTCCAATTAGATTTATGCTTTAGAAAGACTTGTCAGGTAGCATTGTAAAGGACATGAAGAGAGAAGGCAGAGAAATTTTTAGGAGCACAGCATAATTATCTAAGTAGCACATAAAGGACTGAACTTATGGGAAAGCAGAGAGAATGGAAAGGACGGACATTTTCAAATTATTAATGCCAGCAATATGACTTGACTCGGGGTAGAAGAGATTAAGTAGGAGGGAAGGAATCCAGATGACCAGGGAAAAACAAGTTTGACCAAATGTGATGACCCATTTGAAATACCTAGGAAATATCTACATAGGGATAATAGGTAGAAAGCTGGAAATATGGGTATGAAACCCAGGAGTGAAGACTGGGAAAAGCTGAATATTTGAGTATCATTGGAAAATGGATGAGATCACCCCAAGAATGTGTATTAGACAGAGGATGAGGAGAAGAACATGCAATTCGAGAGGACTCTAAGTTTTAAAAAAGATTTTGGAAATTTTTAATTGACAAGCAAAAATTATATATATTTATGGTATATGACATATTGTGATACATATATACATTGTAAAATGGCCAAATAAAAATATTTAACATAGGCATTTCATCACATACTTAAAGTTATTTTGTGGTAAAAACACTTAAAATCTACTTTCTTAACAATTTTCAAGTATTATATGTTGTTATTACCTGTAGTCACCATGATGTACAACAGACATCTTGTGTGTATCAGTCTTGTCTAAGTAAAATTACTGTTCTTTGACCAACATCTTCCTAATCCTCCCATCCGCTGGAGAACCACAATTTTTACCAGGGAATCAGGAAATGCAAAAGTGCTAACATACTGAAGAATTTTCAGAGATATATTACTATAGATAAGAGAAAACAAGAGAACAAGGGCATTTTACATGGCCTTGTAAAATGGTAACTATAAAGAGTATTTCGGAAAAGGAATATATGTAATCGAGTGAACAGAGCAGAATACAAAGCAGTATATATTTAAAGAATTTAAATACGGTTTACATAAAGTAAATGCAAACAAAAATTTTTATTGCATGACATTATGAATCTTTCATTAAAATTCTTTAATGAAATTATATTGAGATTAGACTAAAAAGATGGAAAAATATGACCAAGTCAAGATAATAAAGGAATTCATTTAAAAATAAATCCCTCGAATCAGCCCGCTGCAGACAGACAGGTCTGTGCACGCCCTACCGAGATCCTGAGTCGCGCAGAAGACACCAAATCACCCTGCTGCAGACAGGCAGCCACCTGATTCCACACTACAAAGACACAGAGGACACCAGACCACCAGACCAAGATACTGAGTCTCACTGTTCCTGGCCCAGAGGTAGGGGCATCTGAGCCGTCGTCCCACTGCTCCTGGTCCAGAGGATGGGGCTTCCCGGTCACCATCCCTCCCGCTGCTCCCAGCCCAGAGGAAAGGGCTTTTGGGCCACCTTCTGTCCCGCTGCTCCTGGCCCAGAGGAAGGGGCTTCCGGGCCACGATCCTTCCCTCCCACCACTCCCGGCCCAGAGGGAGGGGCTTCTGAGCCACCATCCCACTGCTCCTGGTCCAGAGGAAGGGGCTTCCCGGCCACCAACCCTCCTGCTGCTCCCAGCCCACAGGAAAGGGCTTTTGGGTCTCCATCCCTACCGCTGCTCCCGGCCCCTGTCCCACCTCACCCAGCTCAGAGGAGGTAATCTGTGCAGGCGCTAACAGCCTCCCACCCCAGTTGAAATGAGAAAACACATAAATAAGTCTCAAAACCAGACTTCCAGATCACATACAGCAACCACAAAGGGAAATGAGATGGAACACTCTGATACTCAACCACCTGGACCCACTGAACTGGCAACAAAAGGGGATCTGGAAAAAAGGAAATCAGAAATAATTTCTCACATAACAGGAGAAATTGTGCCCCTAGTGCAAGACATGATTAATAAATCTAGAGAGGAGCTCAGGAACATGATGGAATCCCAACATAAGAAACAAATGGAAACCATAAAACAGATGTAGATAGATTTCCAGGACATGAAAAACTCCATTGAAAGTCTACACAGCAGAATGAGCCAGTGTGAGGACAGAATTTCAGATATAGAAGATAAGATTGCAATTAGTGACCAGGAAAAGAAAAATTGCTTCAAAATTATAAGGGAACATGAGAAATCAATCCAGCAGCTGCTACATGATGCAAAAAAGAATAACATAAGACTGATTGGGCTCAATGAAGAAACAGGAGAGAGTGCAGATGACATAAAAAAATCTCTTCACAGAAATAATGGCAGAAAACTTCCCAAGCAGGGCAAAGAGCTTGACATACAGATAAGTGAGGCATATAGGACTCCAAATAGCCTTCATCAAAAAAAATCTACACATAGGCATATAATTGTTAAGATTCAAGAAACTCAACAGAAGAACAAAGTTCTCCAAGCACTCAGAGAAAAGAAACAAATCACATACACAGGAAAGACCATCAGAATCACAACAGACTTCTCAACACAAACAACCAAGGCAAGAAGAGCTTGGAGTGACATATTCCAAGCCCTAAAAGAAAACAGCCTCCAACCTGGATTGAAGTACCCTGCAAAACTATCTTTCAAAATGGATGGAGAAATAAGATGCTTTCATGACAAAGCGCACCTTAGGAACTTCGTGAACACCAAACCAGCACTCCAAAGAATTTTACACAATATCCTAGGAATAGACATTGAGGATCACAACCCCAGGAAGCAAAGCAGAATGAACCCATCTGGCATGACAAGAAATTAAATGTAAAGGGGGAGAACCCAACAAAAAGAAAAAGTCATGGCAATGACAAGTCAATATGTTTCAGTTATAACCATCAACATTAATGGTCTCAATTCACCAATCAGAAGAAATAGACTGGAAGAATGGGTCAAGAAGCAAAATCCAACAATATGCTGCATACAAGAAGCACACTTCATTCAAAAGGAAACTCATGGACTGAAAGTTAAAGGGTGGAAAACAATACTCCTTGCCACAGGAAGCCCAAAAAAAGCAGGAGTAGCTATCCTCTTTGGAGATCAAGAAGATTTCAAACCAATACTGGTTAAGAGAGATGAAGAAGGACACTACACTACATTGTTGTAAAGGGAAGAATCCAAGAGGAAGACATGACAATCATAAATATCTATGCACCAAACACTAGTGCACCCAACTATACAAAACAAATACTAATGGACATGAAAAGTCATATATGCACTAATACAATTGTAGTGGGGGACCTCAACACCCCACTGTCACAAATAGATAGATCAACTAGACTAAAAATAAGTAATGAAATCCTAGAACTCAATCGAACTCTTGAACAAATGAACTTAACAGATGTTTACAGAGTGTTCCACCCCACAAAATCAGAATACACATTCTGCTCAGCGTCACATGGGTCATTCTCCAAAATAGACCACATACTCACACATAGAACATGTTTAAGTAAGTGCAAAGCAATTGAAGTTATCCCCTGTATATTATCAGACCATAGTGCGATGAAATTGGAGATCCATAGAAAAAGAAACTCAAAAAATTTCATAAACATGTGGAAATTAAACAACACACTTCTGAATAACCAATGGGTCACAGAGGAAATTAAAGAACAAATCAGACAGTTCCTTCAATTAAATGACAATGACAATACAACATATCGGCATCTATGGGACACAATGAAAGCAGTCTTATGAGGGAAATTCATAGCAGTGAATACGCATATTAAGAAAACAGAACGAGCCCAATTAAACAACCTGATGCTGAACCTCAAGCTTCAAGAAAAAGAAGAGCAGGACAACCCCAAAGCTCATACAAGGGAGGAAAATATAAAGATCAGAGGAGAAATCAATGCAAGGGACACTAAGAGAACGATACAAAAAAATCAATGAAGCCAAAAGTTGGTTCTTCGAAAGAATCAACAAAACTGACAAACCTTTAGTTAACCTTGTCAGAAAAAGGAAAGAAAAGGCGCAAATCCATGCAATTAAAAATGAAAAGGATGAAATTACAACAGACCCGGCAGAAATCCAGAAGATCATCAATACCACTTCCAGAACTTATACGCCAATAAGATGGACAACACAGAAGAAATGGACAGATTCCTAGATACATATGAATTACCAAAGTTGAACAAAGAAGACCTAAAAATACTGAACAACCCAATATCAACCAATGAAATTGAAAATGTAATTAAAAACTTATCAACTAAGAAAAGCCCGGGCCCTGATGGCTTCACTGCTGAATTCTACAAGACCTTTAGAGAGGAACTGCTGCCACTACTGTTTAAAATCTTCAGTGAAATTGAAAGGGAAGCAATACTCCCAAATTCATTCCTGGAAGCAAGCATCACCTTGATCATCAAAGCAGAGAATGACCCAACTGAAAAAGAGAACTATAGGCCAATCTCACTAATGAACATAGATGCAAAAATCCTTAATAAGATACTGGCAAACAGAATGCAGAAGATCATCAAGAAGATCATACACCCTGATCAAGTAGGATTCATGCCAGGGATGCAGGGATGGTTCAATATACGAAAATCAATTAATGTAATACACTATATCAATAGAGCCAAGGACAAAAACCATATGATTATCTCCATAGATGCAGAAAAAGCATTTGACAAAATCCAACATGCATTTATGATAAAAACCCTACCAAAAATTGGAATAGATGGTCTCTACCTCAAACTGATAGAAGCCATCTATGAAAAACCAACAGCCAATATCATACTAAATGGTCAAAAACTGAAATCCTTCATACTAAAATCAGGAACAAGACAAGGATGTCCACTATCACCACTCTTGTTCAATATAGTTCTGGAAACATTAGCCATGGCAATTAGACAAGAGAAAGAAATAAAAGGAATAAAGATAGGAAATGAAGAAGTCAAATTGTCATTATTTGCAGATGACATGATACTCTATATAGAGGACCCCAAGAACTCCACCAAAAGTCTTCTAGACTTAATAACCAAATTCAGTCAAGTAGCTGGTTACAAGGTCAACACACAAAAATCAATAGCTTTCCTCTACATGAATGACAGACTCACTGAGAGAGAAATAGGGCAAATAATTCCTTTCACAATAGCATCCAAAAAACTGAAATACCTAGGAATCAACCTAATGAAAGAAATCAAAGACCTCTTCTCTGAAAACTATGGTACTCTGAAAAGAGAGGTTGAAGATGATATCAGAAAATGGACAGACATCCCCTGCTCCTGGGTAGGAAGGATTAATATAGTGAAAATGGCCATACTTCCAAAACTGCTATATAGATTTAATGCAATTCCAATTGAGATCCCAGCAGCATACTTCATAGACCTTGAGAAAACAATCCAAAAATTACTTTGGAACTAGAAGAGACCCAGAATAGCAAAAGCAATTCTAAGGTAACAGAGACATGGCAGGGGGTGTCACCATCCCCAACCTGCAACTATACTTCAAAGCTACTGTGATAAAAACAGCATGGTACTGGCAAAGAAACAGACTTGAGGACCAGTGGAACAGATTAGAAGATGCAGAAACAACACCAGACACACTCAGCCATCTCATCTTCGACAAAGGAGCCAAACACCCTCACTGGAGGAAAGATAGCCTCTTTAATAAATGGTGTTGGAAAAATTGGGCTTCAACTTGCCAAAGATTAAAACTAGACCTAAATCTCTCACCATGCACTAAACTAAAATCAAAATGGATTAAAGATCTAAATATTAAAATAGAAACTCTGAACCAGTTGGAACAGAGGTTAGGTAGAACCCTTGAAGACATCGGTGTAGGAAAAGACTTTATGAACAAAACCTCAGTTGCCCGTGAACTAGGCCAAACAGTCAACAAATGGGGTCTCTTCTTATTAAAAAGCTTCTGCACAGCAAGAGAAACCACCAGCAGTGTGAAGATACAACACACAATGCGGGAAAAAATCTTCACCTGCTCTCCCTCAGACAAAGGTCTACTATCTCAAATCTATAAAGAACTTAAAAAGATTAGACCTCCCAAATTTAAAGACCCAATCCAAAAATGGGCATCTGAAATGAACAGACATTTCTCAGACAAAGAAGTAGAAATAGCAAATAAATACATGAAAAAATGTTCAACCTCCCTTGTCATTCAAGAGATGCAAATGAAAACAATGCTGAGATTCCACTTCAGTCCAGGAAGAATGGCTGCTATCATGAAATCAACCAATAACAAACGCTGGCGGGGCTGTGGGGAAAGAGGAACCCTGCTCCCCTGCTGGTGGGAGTGTAGACTGGTGCAACCACTGTGGAAATCAGTATGGAGATACCTCAAAGAACTAGGACTGGAAGTTCCATTTGACCCCGCTATTCCACTGCTGGGGATCTTCCCCAAAGAATTAAAAGAATCATACCACAGTGATATATGTGCACCCATGTTCATAGCAGCACAGTTTGTAATAGCTAAAACTTGGAAACAGCCCAAATGCCCATCAACTGGAGAGTGGATAAAGAAAATGTGGGTTTTTTATAAAATGGAGTACGACTCAGCTATAAAAAATTAGAAATTAGAGACATTCATAGCTAAGTGGATGCACACTGAGGCGATACTCTTAAGTGAAATAAATAGGACACACATGTGTAAATACTGAATAGTTTCTCTGGTGTGAGAAACTGAAAGTGTAAATAAGAACTAAATATATAATAGGTCATGTGAAATAGGAAGAAAAGGGGCAAAAGGGAAGGAAGTGGGATGGCTAGGGGAAAGGATAGAAGGGAATGGGATTAATATGAGAAAATGGAAAAATAGGAACAAAATCTTTGTAAATAGGGAGGACTGGAGGGGTTGAAGGGAGGGCTGGGCAAGGGTGAAAAATAAGAACCAAGAGAGATTATGGAAAGGTACAAATTTCCAATGAGGAATGTCATTATATTGTATACCTAAAATGTACCAATGATTAGAATGAATAATCGATAATGTAAAATAGGAAGAAAAGGTCCAAAGGGGTAGTGGTAGTGGGAGGGGCAGGGGAAAGGAAAGAAGGGAAAGGAAAAAATGCTGAGAAACGGAAAAAATGGAAATAAAGTCTTTGTAAATAGGGAAGGGTGGAGGGCGTGAAGGGAGGGCTAGGAATGGGGAAAAAATAAGAACCAAGATGCATTATATACAGGTACAATTCCCAATGAGAAATGTAATTGTGTTTTATACCTACAATGTACCAATAAAAGAATTTAATACAAAAAAATGCCCCAAAAACAAACAAACAAACAAACAAACAAAAAATAAATCCCTTTGTTTAATTTAATGAGTGCCACCTGGCAGTGCTTATTAAAATATTACCATACTAGATCAGTGTTTCTCAGACTTTTTTGTTGTTGGATTATCATTCTTTCATTCCTGGGGCCCTTTTAGACATCTTTTTTTCCTATTGCACCTCACTGTCAAAATTTAACAGCATAGATATATTTTGTAGGGTCACAAACCACTGCAGTATCTAGGATCTTTTCTCTATCCACCTTTCCAAGAAGCAATATTCATTCATATGATTTTGCCTCTGAGAATGCAAATGTTAGATGGTTCTGCTAAAAAAAAAAGTCTTTATAAGCCTCATATATGTATTAAAGAAGAAACATGTAGGTTTTAGTGCATTAGTGCTGGGAATACAGGTATGCACTACCACACCCAGCTTCAAAGTTTTATGAATATATATTTTAAGAGCAATTTCTATTTCAGTGAATCTTCCTAAAAATAAGTGGAAGCCAACAAGGTCATCTGAATAATGTTATCCTTCATTCTGAATGAATTTTTGTGAAATTTGGCCTATGAGTGAATTGAATGAGGTTCATACTTACAAGTTTTAAATTCATAGAACCATGAATTCTTAGATGTAATTAGTAATGAGTTGCTCTTTTTGACCAAGTTTAAACTCAAGAATAAAGTCTTTTAAATCTTTTCATGGTGAGAAAGAAAATAACTTTATTGGGCACATACAGAAAATATATAGTTTCTTACATCTTATAATATCTATTATCTAATATCGTTTACTGAGTGAAAGAATATAAAGGGGGAAATTTGGTAAATGTTTTTAGCCACTAAAATTATAATATATGGGCATGGCTGAAAGTAACAATTCAGAGACCACTTTACAGCCTTTCATCCCAAAATTAGTCAGAGAGAGTACTGAGGTACTAGACTATATATAGTCTGTGGGCTATGTGTGATCTGCTTATCATCAGACAAAATAAAGGTATAGGTTGTATTTTCTTTTTCTTGTTTTCCACAGTATTTGTCACTCAGTAGATGTTGAATGCCTACTGATCTCAATTTTCTGCATCAACATTTACCTGTGTTGTATTTACTTAATTTTTCCTGAAAGAGTTTAGAGATGTTATAGATTAAAATTAGCATGAAGTAAATTAATTATCTTTGTTATTCTTTTGTGCAAGACTGTTCACTGATGGCTAGCACATACTTATGTAGAGACAATTATCTATGGACTTTTCACTTTCTGTACATTTTAGGAACAGCAGCACTGATGACCTTTGTTCCAGATTATATTTTTAAGGATTTTTAAAAAAAAATAGTAAACAGTCTTGGATGACATTATGCCTCCAACTAGGGGAAAGGATAGGTTTGTCTGTTTTGAAGACAGATTATACCTTCCCCCAGGTCAAACATCACGCAGGTTTGCTTTTAGTGTATTATAAATGATTAAGGTTTTCTAAGCATAGGGACTCTTCAGCAGTCATGCAAACTCACTGTGTGGATAACATCCACCTAGGTGCAACTATGCCTCATCTCAGCAGAACTGGAGGGCAAAGAAAAACCGTATGAACCTGAAGCTCATTAAGCCTGCTGTATCATGAGTACAGAGTCCTGTGTTTCTGACCCAGAATTCTCATGTCTTCAGCCAACATCCAAGAAACGATGAAAAGCTATCTTCCAAGTAGAATAAAATCTCTTACCCTTTACAGTTTTTAATGTACTCTGCTCTCCTCCTTTTTTATAATTTTTATTTTATTTTATTTATTTTATTGTTACTGGGAATCGAACTCAGGACCTTGTACTTGCCAGCCAGGTGCGGCACTGCTGAGCAACATCCCCAGCCCTTCCTCCCCCCTTTCTTTTTTAAACCAACCATTATTAATTAGAATAATTCTTCTTCATCTAGGAACTTAATTGAGGGACCCCTTCCATTACCAAAGATCTCACTCTAATTCCCTAGACCTTGATAACTGCTAAACTAACACCAACAGAGGTTAAGTATCCCTTATATGAAATGTTTCAGATTTCACATCATGTCAGATTTTAGAAGATTTGGACTGACTTTACCAGTGGAGGATCCCTAATCCAATAACCCCAAATCTTTTTGAAAAAGTGCAGATTTTGGGGCATTTCAGATTTCAGACTAGGGATCTGAAATCTCTGTACCACCTTATACAAAAAAAAAAAAAGAATCCTAACAACCTGAGCATAATGTTTTAAGTCACTACTACAGCCTCTTTGGCTTCTCAATTTGTATAATTAAAGATTTCTTTAAAAAAAAAAAAAGATTTCTGCAAGGGTTGAGTTGTTCAAAGTTGGAGAAAACTGCTATCATAAATTAATGTTAAGTGACCCAAAAGGGCAAAAGATACATTATTGAAGTAGGCCCCTTTTACATGAAATAATACTTGGAAATATTAATTGAAAAAACTACTATATCTTTCTGTGGGTTTCAGGAGTTCGGCAAAACTTTACGGAATTAACAGAACAGAAGCATCTGAAGTCATTACATTTCTGTAGCACTTTCTGTATCATAATTCCATTTAAGTGACACAGAAATAGACCAAAAACCCAAACCATAATAATTGGTTTAAGGGTACTAAAATCTAGATTTTTAACTCCTAGTGCATACTCTTGAATGCATAACCACTCTATGTGTGTAAAGATTTACAAACATTGCAATGCAGAGATTTTAACTGTACAGTTTGAAAAATTTTGACAAACGCACATATCCATGTAATTACCATCACAATCAAGATATTAAGCATTTCTATCCCCCATCCACCTTGCTCCCACTGCTCAGGCAAGTTCTGTGTGATTTTTAATCATCTTATATTAGTTTTGTCTATTTATATCATATAATTTTAAGGGAGTCAAAAAAGTCAAGGTCATCTTGAACCAGAATAGTTACCTGAAATAAAAGATGCATGGTATGCTTGATAAACCTTGAGGGGAGAAACAGAGTGGAAAGATAACAAGGGTTACAGTTAGATAGGTAAGATCAGAGTAAAATTCTAAAGGGGCTTATATTATCAAAGTATGAGGTTTGATCTTCAGCATGACAGTAGCATGATGAAGGTGGTATTTAATTAAGATCAGCCTAATATTAGTAAGCAAAATGGACCAGGGTGAGAGAGAAATCAATTATACAAAGAATACAATTTAACTTGCAGGTGACAAATATTATTCTGTATATAACCCTAGGTGAAGTAGGATAGTTAATTTTGACATTATTGGTAAAAGACTAAATAGAAAAGCAAAATTGGTTTTGTAAGCAAGGTCATCAGCAGTAGTAAAATGAAGTTGACAACATAAGAAACCAGTGACAACTGGAGTTCAAGAAAAATCAGTGTTAGATTCTATTTTTTTCACACTATTTCTCATGATATAGATTCAGAACATGCTACAAGGTGTAGTAATTTTGGTATGACATAAAATTAGAAGACTGCCCATTTTTCCAAGAAGAAAGAAACAAAATATCTTCTCTAGGATTTAAAAAAGTTGAAGGCCCAGGGCTGACAAATAGCTGTTATAAATTAACACAGAACAATAACAGGTAATAAAGGCTAAGTAAAAGGCTCCAATAATATGGTGACAATAACACATTGTGCTGTAAGATCTTAGTATCTATAGGTCAAAGTAATATTACCAAAAATTAGTCAGAAATAAGGGAAATCAAACCATTAGGCCAAAAATTATGTATCAATAGATAAAACAAAAGCCTGAGCATCTTGCAGTGCAGTCTACATGCATCTAAAAAGCCTCTATCTGATGGAAGGTTTCTGTTAGTCTGTGGTTTAAAAAAATGAGTTAAGCCTAGCATGGTGGCACACACTTAAAATCGCACCACTTTGGAGGCTGAGGCAGGAGGACAAAGGCCAACCTGGGCTGCATAGAAGAGTTCAAGGCCAGCCTGAACTGCATAGTGAGACCCTGTCTCAAACAAATAGACAGACAGACAAACAGACAAACAAGTGAGATAATGATGTCTTGGAAAAGCAACAGACGGAAGTAAGATAATAGCCTATGAAGTTATTTATGCCAGAAAGTGTTTTTAAAAATATCAAGATATCATTCCAAAGAGATTAAGGAGGCTATAAATGGAAAGTATATAGTTCTACACAAAATAATGAAGGCAGATGCTGTTGTTCAAAAGAAGAAAACTTTCAAGATGGAAAAGAGGACACAAGAGCTTAGAGGAAATTACTAGTAACCACAGGATGAGCTAGCAGCAGTGTAGTAATTACATTATACAATAGCTGAAAATTTGTAAAACAAAACAGAAAAGAAATCACATTCTCATGTTGAGGCCTTACACAGTGGTATGCACCAAAAAGCAGAATGATACTAAGAGCAATTAAAGTTAAAAGTATTGGAGAAAATGTCCTTTAGAGAGTTTGTTCATTTTGTTATCTCATCTCTGCCAGAACAAGTAACAGCTTCCTACAGTGAGGTAAATCCAAATTCCAGATAAATTTTTAAGTGACTACTACTTTTTCTAAATAATTTTGACTTAAGGTTATTGTTTTGGGTAAATCTTGTCATGCAATAAATATTGTACTGGGAGTGTCATAAGATAAATGGATATTCTACCCCAAAGTGATGAATGATGAAAGATAAAATGATTTCATCCCAAATTATCTAGGCATTATCTAAAAGTTTGTCAGGGAAATTGAGCCGTTGAGTTTTCTTTCTCTGATGTATTTATATTTTAAAGAGAAGCTTGTTCACATAAATGAATGGATTTCTAATGGTAGAATTTTAGTATAGGAACGTTTTGGTCAGAGACCTGTTTTTGGCAGTTTGTCTAAGTTAACACAGCATAATAATAAACGGTAGTTTAAAAATAATGTTTATGCTTACTCATTTTTTCCCTCAGTTACCTATAGGCTAGGAGACTGGGAGAAGAAAATTATACTTTCTATATATAAACAAACACCCAGTAAACCTGAATGTTAGTGTTTACCAGAAAAACCTCTGTTGATGCCTCTGGTAAAATACCTCACATTCAATATTTTAAATAATTAATATTTCAAAGAGACCTTTGAAATACTCTGTGTGCCTTATCAGAATCAATCTTTTACTAAGGGCATAAAACACTTGTGAAGGAAAAGCAAGCAAAAACATATTTAAAAAACAAACACATTTAACTCATCAAAACAATCTGTCAAAGTAAATCTAAGTTTATTTTCAGAAAAGATAAAGCAAAGATGTTTTAAAACTAGAAATAACAATAAATCTGCCATTTTTTTTGAGAGCTTACTATATGTGATGCAGTATTCTAAGGGATTTATATTGAATTCCCATACCAACTTATTTTATTTTCCAAGTACAGAAGTTGAGGCAAATTTACTTGAACTTCTTCCAGGTCACACAGCTAAGCAGTGAAAGAGTCAGCATTAGAATCAAGAAAAGTCTTGAGTAAAAGATGTCAAACCATAGCCCTTGTGGTTAAATCTAGCCTACCACCTGTTTTTGTACAGCACACATACTAAGAGTAGTTTTCATATGTCAAATGGTTTTTAAAAATAAAAAGAATAATACTTTGTGCTACATGAAAATTTAACAAAATTCAAATTTCAGTCCCCATGTTTTATGGGACAATGGCAGAGTTTAGATGTGACAGAGACTTTACACCTTGTGGAGCCTAAAATATTTACTAGTTGGCCCTTTACAAAAAAAGGCTGCTTAACTCTGCTCTAAGAAGACACACTGTCAATGTCAATATGATGCTAGGTATAGACATTTACAGATCTCAGAATCTGCCTCTGAGGTGCTGAAGGACCTCGGCAAGACCAACCATATTGTAAAACAAGACTCATCATAGGTTGATGCTGGAAAAGAGCATCAGCATTCAATATAAGCGTACTGTCAATGAGATGCTTCCATTTTGGAGGCCAAAGCCAAGAATGAGATGTGATAATGAAGTGACAATTACACATTCACTTCTATCTGGATTTATATTTAAGAATCCTTGAAGTGCACTTCCAAAAGAATAGTTATAGATTATTACATAGAGATGAGAACTTTCCCAAAAGTGGACGCGAGACTTCACTCCAAGTTTTCCTTTCCTGAGACTCTGCTTTTGACTAACACTGGGTACCATCCAGCTTCTTCATGAAAGACCTAGGTCTTTATCTATGGACTTCAACTGAACTGTTATATTAGAATGCAATACTGTACAATATGTCTAACCATCTTCATAAAAAATACAAACACAGGCCTAGTACAAGAGAGAAGAGGGAAGGGAATAGTTTCTCCTTTCTGAGCACTATCATGAGACTAAACATACATATTTGTATATTTCTTAGTACCTAGCCTAGGCACAGGGCAAATATGGGATGTTAGTGACTATTCTAGAACTACTCTTATAAGAGTGCAGTCAGGCCGGTTCAACAAATGTCACGCACCAGGGCAGTAATGGGGGTCCAAGACTGGGGATATAGCTCAGTGATAGAGTGCTTGCCTATGCATCCTCAAGGACCTGGGTTCAATCTCCAGTACCAATAAATAAATAAGTAGAATGAGTAATGATGGTCCACCACCGAGTATAAAAATGTTATAAATGAGGGAACTTGTACTCTTAATTGCTGATGCTTGGGATTCAGGTAGCCAGTAGACAATTCAAAGTTGCTAATCCACATTCCAAATCTCTAGTGTTTTTCTTTTCCTTATCAGATTCAATAATGAATCAACTCTCCCACTAGCTTCCAGTACAACTGCAGACAGGCACCACCAACTTCACTCCACTTTTTGCATAGGTACTTGACTGCTGTTTATCTATTACTTGCAAGAAGTTCATGGGCTTAAATTTTTGCAATGACCTCATTTTTAAATGCTCAGAGAGTGCCTGCTGATTACAAATGTGTGTGTCCTTATTGTCCTATCCATTTCAAATCAAGAAGCATGTCAGACATTTTTTTTTTTTTGGTACCAGGGATCGAACTTGGGTCCTTATGCTTGCAAAGCAGGTGGCGGAACCACTGAGCTAAACCCCCGGCCCATGTCAGGCATTTTTTATATGATATTACAAAGTTTTGCATTTTTTTTAAAAAAGTAAAAACAGTTTGAAAAAAAGCCATGTATAGCCAAGTAATTTTTTTACTTAGTGAGGGTAGGGACATAAAATTATTGTTTTGGTTTACCTCATCATTGCTCCCAGACGTGAAATCACAAATCTTATTTTCATGTCCTATGATGATATCTTGGGAAGATTCCAGAATTTTCTGATTGTATTTTCAACATTAATTTTCCATTTGCTTCAAAGTGTTTCCTATTTCCATTGCTGGTTAGTCTTTTGGACCTACATACTTGGGCCTAAGGGTGGCATAATCTGTCTCACCACTCATCACCCCATTCCCTCCCATGGAGGAATTAGAGCCTCCAGTGACTTGGGACAGAAAGGAAGGAAAAAGAAAAGAGACAATGTCTGTTATTTAACTGGCTAATGTTTTGCCACTCTTGACAAATGTTAGATGGCTTGCAAGAAACAAAGATGGGGGTTTAGAATTAAGGATCTATGGAGAAGTAAGGAAAAATAGAAAATAGGTTTTATCAGCTGCATACTCAGGCCTCAAAAGGAACTAAAACAACATTCAAGATATATCCATGACTATCCCTCCAAGCACAACAATAATCCTAGTGACCCAGTAATGTCACTATTTTAATATTTTTGATGTCCATTTTTACTTATCCATGCACTCTAACCACCTGTGCCTACTCTTAATATTTGTTTTAATTTTTCTCTTCTGTCATTTGCCAACTAATTCTCCACCTTTGTGATTGAGATCAAACCCATCAAGAGAAAAAAAAAAATTGACTCAATCAGAACAGAACAGTCCTTTAAGAAAAGCGTTCATTCCAGGCTATCTCTTATAAAATATATTAGGCTACAGAAACTGTCTTTGGGTCAAACAGTCAATCTCATGCTCAATTTGAAAGTAGTGAAGATCACATGGTACAAAGCATAGTCAGAAATGCATAAAAAGCTGCCAATTTCTACTTGCCTCAAAAAAGGAAATGGAGGTATATATTTCATCATAGCTCAATATTACAAATTTACATTGTAGTATCATGATTGGAGAGGGAAGGATTTATGTTTAGGTCTTGACCTAAATATCAATAATTTCTGAAGAAGAGTTTAAAAATCAGCTCCAAGAGAAAGCCAATCTGATTCTAAACATGACTGGATTCCTTTTCAATCACCTAAAATATATCTGTCCTCTTAGTAAAATTACTGCTGTCTCCTAATGGAATTAAACAAATTGCAGAAAGTTAAGTATCTATGAAGTGATCAAATGTTGCTAGATAGTCTGTAGCTTTTGCTTTCTTAGACTCTGGGAAGTTATCTCAGTTTCCAGGGTTCTAGTTCCCTTCTAAGGTAGAAATGCCTTAATTCATATCCCCAGCATTAACACTAATTTCCATTTCAGAGTCAAATTATCAACTACTCTCAAATAATATTCACAAGATTTCCCTTATCTCAGACTTGGCATGTCTAAGTTTGATAAAATCATCCACAAATTTCCCACTCAAACACACCTTTAATGACTTTTCATCCCAGGTATCACACTTTGGATTAGTCCTCAGGCTTGGAACTTTTGAATATTCTTTAAAATTTTTTTCCTCCATCTCCAAATTCAGTGATTAAGCTGTACCATTTCTTTGTAGGTAAAATATCTCAGAATCATAGTTTTCTCCCCCAAATTAATCATTCCCTCTTTAAACTGAATTACTATGACATGAATAAACTTACTGAATTTCCTATTTCTAGTCGCCCATTATTAAATTATAATTTTAATAGTACTATCCCCTTTTCTAAAATTCAATGCTCATCAGATCTAATACAAACAAAAATTATCTCATCAACTGCTTCAATATTTTTATCTGGCTTCTCCAACTACATCTGCCAAGTCACTCATCTTTATCATTTTGTATATACTCTGAGTGTTCACACCTATACATTGTCTGTTATGTGCCTAATTTAGGAAATAAAAGATTAATGGAAATTCTGAAGAAAACAATTTTTAAAAACCCAGCTAACTTATACATACAAGTTTAAATAGGTATAGCTTTCAGAAAGATTATGATATGAATATATTTTACTTAACCAGATGTATCAAAGAGGTCAAATTCCTAGACTGCTATGAAAACATTTATTCAGGTAATTTACACAATTTAAATAAATATATTAACTACAACCAGCTTTATTAAATAATTAAAATTCAGATAAACTTTAATTATATACTTTACCAAATAAGAGAATTTGATCTCCTATAGAAAAAAATTAATTAATTTACACAATTTAAATAAATATATTAACAACAATCAGCTTTATTAAATAATTAAAATTCAGATAAACTTTAATTATATACTTTACCAAATAAGAGAATTTGATCTCCTATAGAAAAAAATTAATTTCAAAATAAATAAATAAATAAATAACTTCTCTCTAAGGCAAATACTCATAGTAAATTTAGCATACTACTACTACCATTTAATTGAATCTAACCTTCAAATTAAAAAAGAAGATATATCAAAAATAATGCAATAATTGTGTTTTAGGTACTATTGGCTTTTGGTGTCTCAAATAATCAATGCAACACTGATTAAACTTTTTATTACTTTAAAATGTTCATCTGGGGGGAAAAAAGTAGCTTTTCCAACTTCAAATTTTCTAAAATTGAAACCCACAGAGCTCCTGAGAACATAGGGCAATAAAGCACAGGATGGTTAATTAAAGGAAGTCTATAATTACAGATTACTAAGCAAATAATATGGATGCCACTGAATTACATGGGAGTTGATCAGTTAGAAGAAAAAGGTACAGAATTAGAAAATTAGGCATCAATACCTCAGAGATATAATTATGTCAATTTCTGAACCTTATGTGGTTCTTTTAAAATAAAGTCATGGATGATAATTATGTCTAAATAACCTGCTAAAAGCTGGTGAAACCAGAGAAAATACCAGTAGTTAACACTTCTCATTCCTTGGAACTTAAATTCATAAGTGTTTTATTTTAAATTGATGTGTCTAATTGACCTTTATATTGCTTTTATTTTTTATTTTTTATTTTAATTCAAAAATATTCTATGGTTTAGATCATATATTATTCTATAAAGTAACTACATATGCTGCTATCCATTACTATAGTGTCACTACTGTTTATAAATAGTTATATTTTATTAAAATGGACAGACTTGTGATTAGAGATAGATTTGCAAATAAATATATAATTTCTTGCTTAGGATTAACTAGAAAATTTTTATAATTTCAAATTTATTTCAACTGTGTCTCTTCCTAGGACAGTAGGCTCTAGAGAGAAAAACAGGAAGAACTTACAGTTAATTAGTTTTGTTTCAATCATTCCCTCAGCACATCCCTTATACAGTTTTCAATTAACTCTTTCACACTATCAACACATACCTACTGGGCACATGTTCAATGAACAGCATTGTAAAACAGAGAACTGTAAGGCATCCTCCTAAGGTTGCAGTGCTACAAATAGGTAAATCATTTCTTTTTCTAGGTGGGTTAATTTGGAAATTAAGAAAATTCTTGGTTTTTAATAAAGAGCCTTACTGATCAAACTGAGTAAAACTGAAATATTCTTTGAAAATCTCTACTTATTTTTATACATAATATATCTTATGGACAGAGAGAAAAATATTATAGATTTTTGGCTCTAAGAACAATAATCAATTAAACAGCCAACTTTTATGTTATACTTAAGGCATGGGTCAAGTATTTATAGGAGCCAAGGCTCTACTGTTCAGATAAACTATTTTAGTATGGTTCATATGCTGATAAATTATCTCAGATAAATACATCATACAGGGAGTAACCACTGATTTTATTAAATAAAACATATTAAATACTTTCTTTGACTTATCCAATGAGCAGTAATAATTTTTAATATTGTTTATTATTTTTCCTCTTTTATAGAAGTGAAAAAATTTTTAAAAACAAAAACCTATTACTCTTCAAAGAAAATGAGGTTGAGAAGTGATATTTCCCAAAAAGGTAGAGAGTGAGGAGGTTACTAAAGGCTCCTTGGCAAAGATTTAGGACTAAGAAATATTTTATTCTTTTTCTGATTTGCTCATTTAAACTCATCAATGAAATCTTTCCATATATCTGATTTCATTGAAGACTTTATTTCCTACTTAAAGTTTATATTAACAGGAGGAAATTGCAGTCCACTCAAAAATGATAAGGACCATTTTTCACTTGGCACTTCTATGTTAGCTAGTGATTTTTAGTATGGGGAAATTTATTCCCGTCTTTTAAGAGGAACACACTCCTTATGGTTTCACAACACATGCAATCCTAGGTCCTCAACCGGGCTATGGTTTCTATTTCACAAAAAGGAAGACAAAAATATACCATGATTTCTTTTTCTTTCTTTTTTTTTTTTTTTGGTACCGGGGATCGAACTCAGATCCTTCCGCTTGCAAGGCAGGCGGCAGAACCACTGAGCTAAATCCCCGGACCCAACAATGATTTCTTTAAAGCAATTATCCAACCTGTAAGCCTTTAAAAATGTCATATCTGTTTTAGAAGCTAAGCATTAGCATTAGCACTATCTTCAGCAAAGATGGAAGAGTATATTTAGAGAATGTATTCATTGCTGGTATCCAGTCAATCTAGAGGAAACTATTTTCAGGTTACACTCTTGAGCTGAGGAATAAAATAAAAAAGAGGCTACTTTAATCTCAGAGCCAAACTTAGAAGAATCAACGTGTATTTGATCGAATAATCATCTGCTTTGAAGAGATGATTTGTAAACTGGTAGCTGAAGACATCATGTCAACATCCAGGTTTATTAAAAATATGACAGTATCTTTTCATTTAATTAGAATGACCAGGGCATATTAATTTGGAACAAAAATATAATAAATTAACCAGTATCACTGTATTTTCTCTGAAGAACTTCTATGCAAACAGGATATCTGTATCCACACAAGACTAGGCTACTGGTCAGTTAATGTCATTAGGGCCTGTTTTTCAAGGTGGCGCTAAATGAGCAAGGAGAGAGTTTTGCTAAAGTTCTATTTTAAATGCTAAGAATCTGCAGTGGAATTCTCTTAAATGTCAAACAGTCCATAAATGATTAACTAAGGTCAATTTGAGTTTCGTCCACAATAAAAAATGATTAAGGGATGGTAGGTTGTTACCTTTCTGTTTGGCAATTTTTTTTTAAAATTAGACTGAACCACATGAGACTGCAACTTGGGAAGGTCAAAAATGATTAAACAGCAACAATTTCACATGGTTTGGACTAAGATTTAGAGATATAAATATGCCATCAGAACCGCCACCAAACCTCTGAGAAAATACTTTCAAATAGAAGAGGGGAAGCAAAGAAATGTGGAAGACCATATAATGCACAAGGTTATGGCAATGAAAATATTTTCTAAACAGCGTTACTTGAAAAGCACAATCTTTCTAATAACTTATATTTCACAACCACCACTTCCATGTTCTACCTCCACATAAGCGATTAATACAGCCACAAGCACAAGATCAAGACAAGCTGAGGCTTGTCCTTTTGGCTATTATCTCTACAATGAAGATGTCACATTTTTACTGAGGTCAATAATTTGTGCTTTGTTCCTTAAAAGTTAGGAATGGTTTTGCAAGATCTCCCAGAACTCTGTCATTTGCCCACACTCCACAATAGGGATGCAAGGCAGCTTATCTTGTCATTTTAATGAAACATCTTTGAGGTATGATTTCACTGGGGAGAGATTTAGAAATCAAAGCTTAAGTAGAGCTTATGAATGTAAGTTATGCAGTACTGAGCAAAACACAATCTCTAGAACTCAATTTTTCCCTCAGCAAGCATTAATGAATGTCAAACCTTTACAGATTAGTTAATATACTTAGAGATAAAGAATCCTTGTTTATTTTTTCTATAACCTTGATTCAGCCAGTACTTCACTGGGAATTGAATAAATTCACTTACAGTGTTTTTCAGAAGAAAATCCAGCAATATTTGCAAAAAAGTAAAATTTATTTTTTCATTGTAAGCACATAAAATACTGACAATTGCTTTATTATCTCTTAGCAGATCAATGTATCTGACACGTTTGCACTTTCTTATTAATTATATTTTATTTTTTGTTTTAGAATTTATCAGATAAACAAACCAACATCTCAGTTCAATCAAACACCTAATTATATTTTTATGCTCTTTGTCATTTTAGTGAGTTTCTTTCTTGTAAGAGGATGTCAGCATGACTTTTATTAATATCAGAGAATGAGTTTTTTGTTTTGATAAAAGAAGACCTTCCATATTCAAAATTCATTTTTTTCTCCTCTCCAACATGACACAAACATAGAGTAAATAAAATTATTCTAATAATTAGAGCCAGTGGACCAGTGAGAGTCTGTTCATGCTATGAATATAGTGAATACTAAAGACCAAATGAAACATAAAAATTATTGAACTCTTATGAAAAACTGAATAATTCAATAATTTTTCCTTAAAGAAAAAACAAATGTAAACAATAATAATGATTAACCAATTCTGTATGTGTATCAGAGAGTGCTGACAAATGCAATGAGGAAAATTTCAAGAGTATGGCATAGTGGAATACACTGGTTAGAAGTGTCTACTTTCTGTTTTCTCAACAAGAATATAATTAACGTTAGGTTTAGAAATAAAACACTTTGGTTGAAGGAAAAGAATAAGACACATCAGATAATTCCAATCAAAAGACAAGAGAGTGATACCTTGGTTCACAAACGGTTCTGTTAGTGAATAATTTGGTTAACAAACAGAAGTATTCAGCACAATTTTGCTTCTGTCCACAAACTCCACATTGTGTGAGGAATATGACCATGGCTATCTTCCCTGCATGAACAAATGTGGCCGTCTTCCAGAATCATGGAACGGATTAGGTTTGTGAACTGAGGCATCACTATACTAGATTCAAGAACAATGGAACTTGTGAAGAATTTAAGTGCAGTTGGTGTTTTCCTGAATATCCCTACTGTACAAAGATTATCTGTGCTTTTATACTTTTCTTCCCCTATCTGTCTTACAGAATTATGTGCAGGCATACCTAGAGGTAGAGAACTGAACTATGAAATCTAGGGAGGATCCTAACGTTTTCTGAAAACCAAATGACAGAAAACGAATTCAAAGGAACAGTAATGCTCAAAGTGAACTGCAGATCAAATACAAAAAGACCCAGAGATATGCTGTAAGATGAAATGCTCTAAGCCCTATTACATTACTTTATGGTTTGAGTGTGTCCAATCATCATGGATTCATGGGCTGAAATTTAATCTCCATGGTGAGATATTAGAGGGTGAACATTTAATCCAACTATGGTGTTAAGAAGTGAGGCTTTTGGAAAGTGATTAGACTGACATAAGGTCATCAGGGTGGAGCCTCCATGGTTGAATGCTGGTGGCTTTATAAGTAGAGGCACAGAGATCCGAAGAGATGTACACATGCTTCCTATCTCTTGCTATGTGATGCTCTGTGCCACCTTTAGACTCTACCAGTAGGAAGGCAATCATCAGTTGCAGTCTCTCGGCCTGAGGGTCTCTGGAATCACGTCCAAAATAAAACTATTTGCATTAAATTACTCACTTTGTGGTATTGTTTTATTAGCAATAGGAAACAGACTAAGACAATTATTTATAGAGAATGTGGTATAAACTCTCTGTGGATAAAATAACTTAAGTCACTAGGGATTACAAAAGAAATTATAATTCCAGTGAAATGTATGAGATATTTGAAGCTACTTTGTTCAGAGTATGTAAAGTATTCATCAGAGAAAAATGTTCAACACCACTTTAAGGAGATGAGAATTATTTCTTAAGATATCAGAAGAGGACCAAAGATTATTTCTTGACAGAAGTTTTCATGGGAAAAGTTCCTTTTTCGTTTGCTACAGATAACATGTAAGAATTGATAGGTAAAGATAGATATGTTGAAATAAATAAAACATCACTTGCAGGAAGAGTTTTTTTTTTAGTGGATTCTTGTTAAAAGATTTTCAGGTTTACTTAAGTCAAAATATTCATTTTGTTTCATGAGCAACATTGTGCACATTTTGCTGCTTTCCGTAACTGTATCGTTTAGGTAAAACCCAGAGGCTTCATTGATATGCATCTTGTGCAGTCCCACAGGGCCCCTTGCTCAGAAGGGCCCTATACTTGATTTAATGCTTTGCTGATACTATCTTGAAATTCTTAATAATCATTGAACAAGAAGCTCCACATTTTCAGCTTACAGAATACCCAGAAAATTGTGAAGCCAGGTTTGGTAAAACAAAATCCATCTGCAATACCATAAACAATCTTGATTGTACAGTTTTCACAAATTTCTTTCTTAATATATGAAAACTATTATAAAATCTTCAAAATTGTAGTACTTATTATATTTAATAATAATAATGTTAATGCCATTTTCTTTTTCTTTTGCATTTATAAATTCATATCAAGGAAGAATTTCTTAGTGGTTAAAACACTTCCTTTACAAGCTGCTCGAATTCCTTATTATTGAAAAGAAATATTTGTTGTCAAAAAATTGAGAGAATAGCCAGGGATTTAGCTTAGTGGTTCCACTGCCTGCCTAGCAAGCACAGGTCCTGAATTCCATCCCTGGTACCCCCCCCCCCAAAAAAAATTGAGAGGAGAAAAGATGGAAACAATACTTTTTGAATTTCTTTTCTTCTATGTTCAGATCCAAGAAGGTGTGTGGGGGAAAATGTCAAACTAAAACAAATGGAAACTCTCTTATGTGTTTATTTGCTATCTAAACAATATATGAGAACAGCTATCAAGAACAAATAAATGGCAAAAAAAAAAGAACAAATAAAAGGCCTGAAATACATATGAATAAAAGTAATTACAGAATAAGTATGCTAATTTTATGCTAATGACTAATAGGAAGTAAACTTTCTCTTTTACAGATGTGTTCCTGAATAATTATATTTCATCATCTACTTCTTCCATTATAATGTAATTCTATTTTAATATACCAGGGACACTACTAAAGAAATTATCTGGTAATTCATT
The DNA here is from genome assembly GCF_053883595.1 of Heterocephalus glaber. NCBI lineage: Eukaryota > Metazoa > Chordata > Mammalia > Rodentia > Bathyergidae > Heterocephalus > Heterocephalus glaber. The sequence goes on along the minus strand of NW_028258384.1, from coordinate 21,999,506 downwards.
AAAGACATGTGTGTAAAAACATAGATTTAGTACACAAATGATCACTCATTAGTAAATCAGTTGCATGAGTTCATTTGGGCATGTTCTAGCTTTGAGAACATAGTGATATGCATCAATCATAGCTATACTGAATAACACAAATACCACTGAGTTCTCTGTGAAGTGTTCAATGCCAAGGGTATTCTTCTACCTTGTCACTAAAAGCTACTTGATTCTGATTGATCCTGTCACTGGTAATAGATTAAAAAAATATTAGAATGGAAAACCTGGAGAATAAGCCTTCATTTAAATGTATAGTAATATCAGGACTCAATTTAAACAGTTAACCAAAAACAATTGTAAGCACTAGTAACCTAGAGTAGTTATAGGAGAAAGAACAGCGTGTGAGGAATGCTTTACTCTCCACATTTAGCACTGAACAGGCTTTGTAATCCTGAGTAATAGTTGTTCTCAGTTGCCGCATCTACCAAACAAGACTCTTGGACTCCAGGGTTCTTAAACTTCAGTTGCATCAGTATCACCTAGAATGCTTATATAAAAAATGGATTGCTGGTGCCATTAAAGAGGCTATCTTTCTTCCCGTGAAGATGTTTGAACTTTTTGTCAAAGATAAGGTGGCTGAGTGTATTTGGAGTTGTTTCTGTATCTTCTAATGTGTTCCACTGATCCTCAGGTCTGTTTTTAGTCAGTAGCATGCCTTTTTTTTTAATCATGGTAGCTTTGTGGTATAATTTTAAGTCAGGTGCCCCCTGCCTTGCCTTTGTTGTTCAGAATTGCTTTTGCTATTCTAGGTCTCATCTGGTTCCACATGAATTTTAGAATTGTTTTCTCTATTTCTGTGAGGTATGCTATTGGTAATTTGATTGAAATTGCATTAAATCTGTATAGTAATTTGGGAAGTATGGTCATTTCACCATATTAGTTCTTCCTACTCAAGCACAAGGGATATTTTTCCATTTTCTGATATTCTTTTTGATCTCTTTTTTGACAGTAGTGCAGTTTTCAATGTAAAGGTCTTTTATTTCCTTCATTAGACCAATTCCTAAGTATTTCATTTTTTCTGATGCTATTGTAAAGGGTGTGGATTCCTTAATTTCTCTCTCAGTGAGTTTGTTATTTCTGTACAGGAAGGCTATTGATTTTTGACTGTTGACTTTGCATCTAGTTAACTGCTGAATTTAGTTATTAAATCTAGAAGTCTTTTGGTAGAGTTTTGGGGATCTTCTATGTATAATATCATGTCATTTGCAAATAATGATAATTTAACTTCTTCCTTTCCTACCCTTATTGCTTTTATTTCTTTCTCTTGTCTAATTGCTTTGGCTAATTTTCCAGAACTATATTGAATGGGAGAGGTGATAGTGGACATCCTTGTCTTGCTCCTGATTTTAGTGTTCAAGTTTTCTGTTTTTGACCATTTAGTGTGAGTTTGACTGTTGGTTTGTCATAGATGGCTTTTCTCATACTGAGACAAAGACCATCTATTCCAATTTGCTGTAGGGTTTTCTTTTAATCATGAATGAATGTTGGATTTTGTTGAATGATTTCTCTGTGTCTATGAGATGATCATTTGGTTTTTGTCCTTGGTTCTGTTGATATGGTTTATTACATTTATTGATTACAGAAGATTAAACCTAGACTCATATTTCTCACCATGCACTAAATTAAAATAAAAAATGGATAAAAGACCTAAATATTTAAAAAAAGAAACACTAAATTTATTGTAAGATAGAATAGGTAGAACTCTTGAAGTTATAGGTGTAGGAACAGACTTTATGAAAAAAAAATCCTGATCACACAGGAAATAATACAAAGAATCAACAAATGGGATCTCATCTTATTAAAGAGCTTTTGCACAGCAAAAGAAATCACCAACAGAGTGAAAAGACAACCTAAAGACTGGGAAAAATTTTTTGCTAACTGTTCCTCAGAAAAAGGGCTAACATCTAGAATGTATGAAGAACTAAAAAAAAAAAAATCAGACATTCCAAATTTAATGATGCAATCCAAAAATAGACATGAAATGAAAAGGTACTTCTTGGATGAAGAAGTACAAATGGCAAATAAGTATATGACAAAAAAGTTCAACCTCACTGGTCATTTGAGAGACACAGAAAGGCAGACATGGTGGCACATCCCCTAATCCGAGCACACAGGAAGCTGAGGCAGGAGGATTGCTGCAAGTTCGAGGCCATTCTGAGCTACATAGTGAGTTCAAAGTCAGCCTGACCTACATAGTGAGATCCTGTCTCAACAAAACAAAACAAAACAACCATGTGCCTGGAGCCATCCCCACAGATGCCAGCACCGTGTCCCTGGAACCATCCCTCAGACACCAGCACCACTGGACCACACCGCGCAGGCCTCGCATTATCTGAATTCGCACTGCAGAGGCGCTGGGAAGCCATAAAGACCATGCTTATGAGCTCCAAAAGATAGAGCAGAAGTGAACAACAGAGACAGAGCCTCTCTGAGGCTCCTCAATGAAAATTGAAGCCCACTGGGAAAGTGAAGAAAATCACTGCAATAAAGGCACACTAGACCACTGTGGTTGGTAAGTTGGTGGGATCAGCACCTCCCAAAGAAACCCAACTTGCTTGCGGGGAGGACAGCTGGAACCTTGCAGAGTTCAATCCTGCAGGCCAGGTACCTCAACTTGGGCCTTGCAGCCAGAAATCAACCTGAATCTCAGTGGACTACAGCTGGCTTGTTGAGACTAATTGACTTAGATCTGCACACTGCTGCCAATGTTCTCTACCAGGACAGCAGAGAAATATCCTGAGAGAGGCCCTTTTTTTCTTTTTATACATATATATATATATTTTCTTTTCTCTTTCTCCTTTCTTTTTTGGTATTTCTCTCCCTTTTGGTTTCTGTTCCTGTCCCATTTTGGATTGTTTTTCTCTCTTTCCTTCTCTCAACTGTCATTTTTCTTTTTCTTTTTTTTTTTTTTTGGAGCCAGGGATTGAATTCGGGACCTTGCGCTTGCGAGGCACTGGAACCACTGAGCTAAATCCCTGGCCAACTGTCATTTTTCTTATAGGAATGTGAATACAGTTTCTAGCTTCCCTATTGCTGTTAGTTTGTTCTGTTCTTGTCTTTGTGCCTTCACTCTGTCTTTTCTTCTTGTCTTCAACAGTTCCCGAAAATCTGCGTGATCTTCCTGTGTCCTCTAGCCTCACTTCTAACCTTTTCATCTCCTTCTATCTCTCTATCCCTCCCTCTCCAACTCCTTCTAAACCCTTATCCCAAAGAGTAAATTTGCTATATTGAAGGGTTTATTTACTATGAACATATTTGGGGCTGGTCCTTGATTTTGATCTAGCTCACCAGTTAAAGGTGACAGATTAATTGCTACCAAAAATTGTCATTTTCTGAGCTGTTTGATGCTATTGTTAATGCTGATTGTGTCAACTGGGCTAAGGTGTCATGATTGATCTAATTAGTTTTCCTCCCTGGTATACTAAAAAGGAGGTTTCCTAACAGTCATGAAAGACTCAAAGCCTAAAGCCCAGCTATACCTGGAAGACACTTCTGAGAAGAAATCTTTCCATAAGGGTTCTAAATACAAGCAATAAAGATACTCACAATAAACAATATTGAAGTACCAGCCCAGGAATTAAACCAAAAAACAGCACCAATAACAAAAATAGAAATGAGAAGACACCTAAACAAGGTACAAACCCACAATTCCAGGTCACCACAGGCAAATTCTGGGGGCAAGAAGTAGAAAGATCTAAAAATCAATGACATGGACACCCTGAACTGATAGCATAGGAAGTAACAAAACAGATGAACAAGGCTCTAGAAAAATTCAAAACAGAAATAATTTCCCAGATAAGTACAGAGATGGTGAGCAGAATGAAAGACATGATTAGAGACTCTAGAAGAGAAACAAATAAAAAAAAATAGATGAGCTCAGGACCATGATAGAAGCCAGGAATGCCAAGCATAGGAAAGAAATGGAATCCAAGAATCCCCAACATATGAAAGACATGGAATCCATGAAAAAGATTCAAACAGATATCCAGGAGATTAAAAACTCTACTGAGGGCCAGGGATTTAGCTCAGTGGTTCTGCCACCTGCCTCGCAAGCACAAGGACCTGAGTTCAATCGCTGGTACAAAAAAAACCAAAACACCTCCATTAAAAGTATTCACAGCAGATTGAGCCAATGTGAAGATGGAATATCAGATATAGAAGAAAGGATTGCGGTTAGTGATTATGAAAAGAGAGATTTCTTAAAAATAGTAAGGGACCATGAGAAATCAATCCAGCACCTGCTAGGTGATGCAAAGAAGAATAACATAAGACTGATAGGCGTCCACAAAAAAGCAGGAGAGAGTACAAATGACATAGAAAAAACAGTTCACAGAAGTAATGGCAGAAAACTTCTCAAACAGAGGAAAAGAATTAGATATACAGAAAAGTGAGGCATATAGGACTCCAACTAGCCATGATCAATCAGTGTGGAGATACCTCAAAGAACTTGGGCTAGAGGTCCCATTTGACCCAGCTATTCCCCTGCTGGGTATCTTCCCAAAAGAATTAAAAGAATCATACCACAGTGATATAGGTGCACCCATATTTATAGTGGCAGTTTGTAATAACTAAAACTTGGAAACAGCCCAATTGCCCATCAACTGGAGACTGTATAAAGAAGATGTGGATTTTTTTATAAAATAGAGTACTGCTCAGCCATAAAGAATGAGAAACTAGAGTCATGTATAGTTAAATGGACGCATATTGAGGCCATACTCTTAATTGAAATAAATACGACAGATGTGTAAATAATGAATAATTTCTCTGGTGTGAGACTCTGAAAGTGTAAATAAGACTCAAAATTTATAATAGAGAATGTGAAACAGGAAGAAAAGGTCTAAAGGGGAGGAAGAAGTGGGAGAAGTAGGGGAAAGGAAAAAAATATGAGAAAAGGAAAAAATGGAAACAACATCTTTGTAAATAGGGAGGGGTGGAAGGGTTAAAGGGAGGGCAGAGGAGTGGGGAAAAAAATAAGAACCAAGATGTATTATGTAAAGGTACAAATGCCCAATGATGAATGTCATCATACTGTACACCTAAAATGTACCAATAAAGTTAATGAAAAACAAAACATAACAAAACAAAAATGCTGACAGAGCTGTAGGGAAAACGGAACCCTTCTTCACTGTTGGTGGGGGTGTAGATTGGTGTAACTGTGGAAATCAGTGTGGGGATTTCTCAAAAAACTGAGACTAAAGGTTCCATTGACTCAGCTATTCCTTCTTGTTATCTTCCCAAAAGAATTAAAAGCATCATACCACAGTGATATATGCACACCCATGTATATAGGAGCACAATTTGTAATAGCAAAATCTTGGAAACAGTTCAAATGCCAATCAATGGATATGGAAGATGTGCTATTTTTATACAGTAGACTACTACTCTGCTATAAAGAAGGATAAACGAGGCATTTCTAGGTAAATGGATGCACCTTGAGACCATACTCTTAAGTGAAATGAATTGGATACAAATGTTTAAATATCACATTGTTTCTCTGTTGTGAGGAACCCAAAGTGTAAATGAGGACTAAATGTATAATGGATATAGGGAAATGGGAAGAAAATGTTCAAATGGGAAGGGGAACAAGGGAGAGGGGAGGGAGAAAAGAAGGAAGGGAAAAGAAAAAATGAAAGGAAAAAGTGGGAACAAAGCTTTTGTGAATAAGGAGGGGAAGAGGGGTTGGAGGGGAGGGGAATGGGAAAAAAGAATCAAGATATGTCATGTATAGGTGCAAATTCTTTGTGATGAAATGTTATCATTATGTATATCTAAAATGTATCAATAAAATGAATTAGAAAAAAAGATAAAAAAGTCTGATCGGAGGACCTCTGATATTCATTTGAAATGTAGTTTAGACACATCAGTAAAACTTAACATTTACACTTGTGAATAAAAACACCATCCATTTAAAAAATGGATTATTATCCCTCAGACCTCATTCCCTACCCTGAGTTTTTTTTTATTTAGTAGGTCTATAGTGAAATCAGACTTTGCATTTCTAAAAAATTCCCAGGTTATGCTGCAGCTGCTTATCCAGGGGCTATACTTTGAGAACCTGTGCCCTAGACAAGAATCTGAAGTGTTGAAAAACCACAGTATTAGCATTCCTGAATTTCCTAATGCTACATTATCAATATAGAATAGCAATGTTTTTTTCAAATGAACAAAGTCAGTCTGAAGGATGGCAGTGCATTTATTGGTCTGCTAACTGGCAATAGAGGCAGGATGAGAGGGAATGGGGCTGAGTGACCTACCAGGAAGACAAGAGTTTGTGACCTGAAACTGAGTTTGATTAGACTATGCAAAGCCCTAAATCAGAAAACAAAATCAGGTGCCACACAAAGCTGGATAAAACATTTTGGCTTATTGCAAATTAAGGGGTGAGGAAGAATCAGCTAAAGCATAAAGAATATTCTTGGTAAGGTAAAATGAACAAAAGGATGAATGAATGCTTCTATGAGGTTAACAAGAAAAGTAAAGGTCTTATTCATACCTTTTGGGTGGGGTGGGACAAGGTTTAGGTCTGACTTGCCCCAAAAAGGTACTAAAAAGATTTTGTCTAAACAGTTTGCCACAGTCAGCTAAAGGAAATTCTAAGCGATGAATTTCAGACAGAAAGACTAATTCTAGATGGATGGTTTGAAATACAAAAAGGAATGATGAGCGATATGTGGGTAAATATAAACAAACACTAACTGGATTAAAAAAATTATAGTGCCTTGTTCTAAAGTGGTTAATGCAAGATCATGACGTGGATACTGTAAGCCTTTCTATCTAGGTATGTATTTCCATGGAAAATGACTTATAACAGTCAATTGTATTGTTAACATACACAAATAGCTATTTATTTGTGGGAGTTCATGTAATAAGGTATATATTATATGTATTTTTTATGTATATAACATATACCCTAATCTTTGCTATACTAACAGGCATTATTGCTAATGAGTTCAGCCTATAACATCATATGCATATTCATGAGGCAAAGCTGTAGGGATCTCACACATATTTCCATACCTACAAAAGCACACAAAACACCTATGTATATGGAATACCTACACAGTGAAGGATGAAGGCCTAAGTTCAATGAATTTTTTTAATCATAATTCTAAGATAAATACTCCTTTAATATCATTGAAAATAAAAATATACTTCCAGAAGCATCTGTATCCCTACGATCCTAGAAATTGCTAAATTCCACATTTTGGCACTATCAAAATATATATACAGTATAATAGGCATATTATAACACATGGAGACATTATATTTCCAAGAAAATTTTCAATCAACAAAATTTCTTTAGAAGTAGAATCAAAGAGAAAAGAGGACCTCCTACAGTGCCTAATATAATTGTGAAAACACAAAACAGAGGAAAATGTAGGAAAACAGAAAGAAACTGTTTAATTCACTTCAAATACAAACTGAATTGCTGAGGCAGTTCTCACCACCTTATTTATATATCAGACTGCTCACAAATCATGATGTCACCCACCAGGAAGCAATGCATCAGGAGTACGACAGTGCAACAATCCTGAAGGAGGGGAGAGAGGTGCAGCAGCATGATAAAAAGGTACCATCGACTCATAAAATCCAAGTGGTTTTATGGATAAAAAATATAAAAGCATTATATGGAAATCAGAAACTAGTTTCAGAAACTGCATAGAATCCAAAAAAAAAAAAGCTTATAAGAAAAGGATGGTTATATTTGGTGAACTAAAGCTTGGTATTTCTTCTTGAATATGAAATAAGAGATTTAATTTACAGATGGCCAATTTCCACAGAAAGGTTTCCTTTCCTTACCACATTTTTGAGACAAGCAAATAGCTTCTTATTCCTTCTCTCGACAGAACAAAACAAGAAAAAACAAAACCGGTATAGTGTACTGTTTTCCATTTAAATAATGGATTTTTTTCTTTAAGACATCCTACTGTCTGAATGAATTTTTTAGATGGTTTCTTATAATACAGATTTCCAGTTTGACTTTAGTATGTAAACACCAATTAGTTCTGAGTTACTGTGTCTTTAAAGTTCAGGGTACAGAATATTTTTTCCTAAGGTTACAATTATCTGTGATTTTAAAAGGAAAAACCAATATATTTTCTTATAAAAATGTTTACTTGACTCTTCTTGGTCTTAAAATGAGAGATGGGCTGAGGGAAGACAGACTAGAAACTACAGGTCCCATTATTTCCACTCCTTAAAAGGGAAATAACTTCTGAGGGTTTTAATTATTGTCACGGTCACTCAAGTGAAAATGGGTATTTCCAACATGCTTTAGTCATAGTAGTTTACAGGATTGCATAAAAGTAAAAGCCTATACTGTGGGGGATGGAGTGTGGTTACATGTAAAGCTTAATGTAACTATAGTCCATCTCTAAAGCTTGGTCTCTATTTCCTCTCAAAATATGATCAGAGAGCCCTTAGAACAAAACTGTATTGATTCTTTGAGCAAAGAAAAAGAGATGCAAAGAACAGCATAACAAGATCTAACAATATAATGGATTCTGGTTATACTGGGTAGAGCTCTGACTCAGAACCAGTTGCCTCAAACAAGTAAAGCTTTTTTAAAAAACACTGGGGAAGACACAGGGGAGGAAGTTTCATATACCATACCAAAGTTCAGTAGAATAGGGTCAGTTAACCACTCTGTCCAGAGACACACACCTTTCATTTTCAATTGTTTTCAAATAAAAAGAGAGAAATCCCCTTTTCAAGCTGGATTGTTTAAATGCACCTAAAGCTACTCCTGTCTAGCAAAGGCTAGGCAAGCTCTCCCTGCTGATGCATTTCAAAAAAGGTTCAATTGGCAAAAGAAAGCAAGTGCAAAGGGTTTTTGACAAAAGAGGACTAGAGGGAACACATTTTCCTTTCACAGAAATACTGTTTTAGAAAATCAGACAAGGTAGCAACTCAACTAAGAATGTGTAAGATACTGGTGAGATAAACAGAGAATTTGGAAAATTTCAACTTTGAACAGAACTGTATAAAATTATTAAATTAAAAATTGGGAAAGGGACTTATAATACAAATGAGAAATCAGCCAGGTAGGGTGATACATGTCTGTAATCCCAGGACTGTAGCAAGTTGAGGCAGGAAGATCATGAGTTTGAGCCCCGCCCGGTCAACTCAGCAAGATTGTCTCAAAATTTAAAAAAATCAATAAATAAAGGGCTAAGGATGTAGCTCAGTGAGAAGGCCTTGGTTCAATTCTTAGTCGCCCACCCCACCCCAAAGGGCTAAGCAGTTGAACAAAACAATGTATTCTGACTTTCAGATTACAGTACAGTGTAACTCAGCACAGCATACTCTGGGAATAGAATTGTTTTAGACCACAGAACTACACAAGACTGAAAAGAACCTCCTGGACTCAGTCTGAACCTCAACAGGGCTATGTGTAAGTACCACCCTGTTTAGTGATGGTTCAAATAATTACAAGGCAACCTTTTTCAGGGCTCAGCAAATAGAAAAGGCTAAATAAAATTCAGGAGCTATAAAATATCTACTCTCACGAAGAGAGGATTTTTAAAAAATGCACATTTTAAGTACATTCCAGTACTGGTTCAAACAAATAAAAGTATTAAGCCATCCATAGTTAACTGCACATTTAAAAGGATAATTATTTTTTGATTCTAAAATGAACCATATTATCATGTTCCCAGCTATTATAAAACAGCATGTAAAGCCTACAGTTGATTTAGATGACAGATATTCTAAGTTTAGGTTATAATATTTTTCTAATATTATATAACAAAGGTATAACTGATTTCTTAAACTAAGACATGTTTTCTTTCCCACTAACTAGTCAAGATACTTCATAGGTTGTCCAGGGCCAGGGATTTAGCTCAGTGGTTCTGACGTCTGTCTCACAAGTGCAAGGTCCGGAGTTTGGTCCCTGGTACGAAAAAAACCCCCAAAACCAACCAAACAAACAAACAAAAAAACTTTATAGGTTGTCCATACATGACAGCTATAACTGAGGAATAACTATTTAAAAAGAATAAATACAGGGCTGGTGATTTAGCTCAGTGGTTCCGGCGCCTGCCTCGCAAGCGCAAGGTCCCGAGTTCGATCCCTAGTACCAAAAAAAAAAAAAAAAAAAGAATAAATACAAAAGTTTTCAAGGTAAATAAATATATATAATGTGAAAAGTATACAATCTCTATCTTATGTGCTGTACAAATTCCTAGTGTGAATGGACACATACATGTACACACATGGGATCACATGCAGCCAAAAGCCATTATTTCTTATAAAAGAGACACACAGAGAGAAAAGCTGATAGTTAATAATTTTGTAAGTAAGTTAATGGTGCTGAGTTATCAGACAACAATACTATGATTATGGTGTGTCGCCCCTGCTCACTACACTGTGAGCACTTAATAAATACTTGTAGATTAAATTAAAAGTCATTGGCAGTTTTTCATTCATATTAATCCTTTTGTGCATTTAGTGCAACAATAGATTTGTTCTGATTCTGAAGTAGCCCAGGGGCTATGGGATTCAATGTAAGTGGAACAAATATAACTTTTTAAAAAAGTTATTAGAGATTCAGTTTGTTGGTTTTATGAATCTGTTAGGCATAATTACTGACATGAATCTAAATGCATTTGACTGAGAAGAGAGCCAAGTTAATTACTATGTTAGTATATAACAGCTGTTATTTATTTGACATTCTTCTGTAATTAAGAATTAAAATATTAAAATATAGAACCAAGGAATGTTTCTAATAAATGATCAGGCCACCTACAATGTGTTTTGGTCATTTCTTAAGTAGTCAATCTTACTGTTCTCACCCTCTTGCTCCAATATTTGCATGGATTTCTGCCTAGCACAGTTGCATAAGGCATGCATAGCTACAAGCACATACTACAAAGGAAAGCCAAATTTGTAAGTACCAGCATTAGTCATCTTCTACATATGACTGATGAAATCTTGCTAAATTCCCAGTGCACTAAAGACAGTCTTAGAGATTTGCAAATCTGAGTTTTTGCATTTAGAATGTTAGAACTCTTAATGAGACTTAAGTAAATTATCTATTTTATTTCACATATTTATTTTTGTCTTCCCATTTAAAAGAATATTTTTAGTTGATGTAAAGATTTGTTTTACTGCTAAGACAGATAGAATGATAGTTTAGAACTTATTTCCAGTGGACTGATGCCAGAAATGTAATTATTTTAGTATGAGGTCAGAAAAAAATTACTAGTGATAAGTCGCTAAAATAGGATATAGGAAGAAACAACTAGAAGCTTAAATTAATCCAAAATGTATCTGGAAATAGTACAGATTAAGTATACTCTCAGATACCAATGTACACTGATCACTGATGCTCTGAATAATGGCCCAAGGGTTATTACAAAGTCCTAATATCTATCAGTAAATACATATTGTGTGCTGGCTCTATGTTCAAAATTATATTTAAGTACCATATGAAGCACACTTTCACCTATGTAAAATGTAAAGCCAGAAATATTGTAGGGAGCTGGCCTGTACTATACATCAAGACCCTGTCCCAAAAAAATTAAAAATAAAAAAACTGTAAGGGAAGGGGTTTGAGGGTATAAGGAGGGTTGTACACTAATAGAATTTAAACAGATTACAAATGATAAAGACTGATGCACAAATGGCCTTTTATATAATTATGAAATCAAATTAATCAAAACAATTCTTCCCCTAGGCTAGTTAAGATTTTATTGTAATGATTACTGCCATCAACAGTTTCCCTGGACATATTTACTTAAATAACTATTATCACTAAATGATATCAACATTAATACTTATTAAATGTTAACCACAAGCTAGGCAAGTGCCAAGAGGTTTACATGTATCCTCTCAATGAGCTCTTACAAAAGTCCTATGAGGTAGGTGCCATTTCTTTCCCTGTCTTGCGGATGAGGAAGGTGAGGATCAGAGAGGTTAGGTGAATTGCCCAAGAATACACTGTGTCAGGGGCAGAGTCAGGATTTGAATTCAGGTTTGTCTGGCTCCAAGAAAAAGTGGTTTGAATTCATTTCAATTGTAGGCTAAACCAATGATGAAAAAGATATGAGATGACATGGCATTGGAGCTCAGCAGATTCATGCAGCAGATTTGACTTAATGACTGCTACACTCCTCCTTGTACCTCACCACATTAAGGCAGTGCATGATCTTAGAAATTCAACAAATGTTTACTGAATGGATGACAACAATATGGCATGATGTTGCCTTAACATGGACCTAAAGATATTTCATTAAAATAATACAGGCTCCAGTTTGTGCTAAACACCTTAGTGTGCTAAAAGCTTGAATCTGTGCAAATCTTTACTGGACTGAAAAATATTATTGAAAAAACAAATCCCAAATCTGCAAAGAAAATAAACCTATAAAACAAAGAGAAGAAGCTCTGATTTTTAACGTACACAGATTTCTTGAAGTGTTTGCTAATATAAGGAGTAAGGTAAATTAAATAAACCAAGTATCAGTCAAATATTCTTTTTCTCTTCATAGATAAGGCCTTACTAAAGTTAATGACTTTCTTCTAGGCCCCCCAAGCATAAAAAACTTGTTTAGCTTTGTATTTGTATCGAAGAACTCTTCATTAACATTTATAAAATATGTTAGAATGCTGGTATATATTATCAGAAGTGATTAAATACTACTTGGATTAATTATTCAATTTATAGGTTTGTGAATCTATAATTTTGGTCACAATAATTTTATTTCTGTATATGGTATTAAGAAGCAGTTTTTATGTATTAAAATCAAAACAATGTAACATGAAATGAATTTATTCTCTTACAAGATGCAATTATTTCAAATCTTGGAAAATAGAGAAAAACAAAATTGCTATCAACCACTGCTGATAGAATTTAAATGTTCAAGTTTATGCCTCAAAATTTGCTAATCTACTCCCCAAACAATGACTGAGGAACCTCATTTATCATCAGACTAGAAGGAACTAGGCAACTGTGATTTGCATATAATCTTACATAAAGAGGAGCAAAACTGCTCCTGATTAAATAATATTTGCAAAGAATCACATTTGCAGTTTGCAATTTCAAAACATCTATTTTTATGTATTTTTCCTATTGGTTTCTCCAAGTCCTTGTAGTTCATTTGGTGACTTCCATAAGCAGGGAAAGAGATTTATTTACAAATGTTTGGTAAACTTTCTTTCTACCTACAGAATTAATTAATCTTTTTTTAGTGGCCCCTATGTTAATTATCATCTATACCAATATAAAAAAGTTTGGAAAATGAAGATTATACCAAGTAGTTTGTATAGTTTATATATTGTGTGTACACATTTCAGAGTACATTTATTGATTTAGCATAATTTTTGCTGCATTTAAATTTAAATTAGCTTTCTCCATTACACATTTAAATAAATGGTGTATTACTGTGCATGTTCTAATTATAATTATTTGGGAACTGGTACAATAAATGTTGGTTGGATGAATGAAATAAACTAGTATGCCAAAAAACATAAATACATAATTATCTATCGGTAAAACTGTTCTTTAAAAAAAATACAAATATAGGGCTGGAGATTTAGCTCAATGGTGCCGCTGCCTACCTTGGAAGTGCAAGGTCCCGAGCTTAATCCTCAGTACCAAAAGAAAAAAAAATTTTGCCCTTCAGTGAATCTCTTGCCTGCAACTTCCACTACGTTTTATTTTTTCGTTGTTTTATAAAATTTCTCTTCCTTTTACAACCTTCTTAAACTGCCACAGGTTTAAACTCCTTTGAAGAGAAAGTCAGGTATGAGCTAACTCCTTTTTCTTCACCTTTCACTGTTCTTTTCCAGCTATATCTTCCTTAGAGTCACCTCTTCTTTCTTGTGCTTCTGGCTTACTACCTCAGTAATTCTGGAGCTGATTCCTGCAAAAACCTTAGCTCTCTTCTCTCATCATGCTGGAACTTCCTCGTCTCAATTGGAAGGCTCTTCACAGTCTGGCTCTATCCTACCTTTGTAATAGTTTTCCAAATCAAATTCTCCTCTAATAATAACAACAATAGAAAATATTCACTAAACATTTAACTTTCACAAACTGGCAGTAGGCCAAAAGACATCAATATACAATTGCTAAAGAGACTGGAATATAAAGAGACTAGAATATAAATACAATATAAATAATATCAGTCTCTGGGGTTTACATAGTTACCTCATATAGCCCTCACAGTAACAAAGCGGGTATTAATATCATTCCATTTTATAGATGAGAAAATTCAGGTATAGAAATATGCAATACCTTGTCAGAGATTTTATGGCTAGTAAACTGTGAAGCTAGGTCTTAAATTTAAGACTCATCACTTTGTTTGAACTTATTTACCCCAGGCCATTAAACCTAGCCTACCTAAGCCCTGCCATCTTGCAGCTGATGTGCACAACTGTTGACTCTCTTCCTTTTTACATGAACAGTTTTGTCTTTATTCAACCAAATATTCCCTCCCCATCTTTTAGTTCAAGTATGACTGATATGTCCAGAGACTATATCTAGCCTTCTCTAGGAATCATTATGTCATTTCACCAGACTGAGTTTCCCTTTAAATAGTTCTAAAGAGCAAACAATCTCTATTTTATTATCAGTATACATTTTATTCTTTGCCGATTCAGCTTTACTTAATCTCTGTGACAAAACTGAAAACTATTTCTTGAGCCTTTTTCTAAATTCTGCAATCAGAATAAAATGACTAACCAGCACTAGAAGCTTATACTCCAGGCCCTGTGCTATGCACTGTACTTAACTATCTTACTTAATATTTACTAAAACTATAGTAGGTAAATGTCATCAACCTATAATACAGACAAGGAAACTGAGGCATCAAGAGATAAAGGAAGAAAATCAGGTCATGAAGCTAGGTGGCATAGCTAATATTGATTTTCATTTTTTAACATAATTTTTAAATCATGTTCACACAATGACTGTATTTTAACATATAATCATCCTATTTTCTATTGTATAATTAAGAAACTACTTTTTCTTTTCATGGCTTTTGCCTTCTGATCTCCAGTTCTTTCAAAATAGAGCTTTGGTACATGGGGGTTTTTAAGATTTAACTTATAAGACATAATTCTCTAGCTGCTTGGTTTACTTTAAATTTTTACTTAATTCTGAGCTCACTTGATCACATCTACATTAGAGAAATAATCTCTTCTGTTCGCTTCCTCCTATTATTCTTCTGAATAATTAAATTATAAAGTTCTCTTTGATAAATGTGTGTAATTTTGAATGTCAGATGAATACATCTTACTATTGTTACCAAGTAGTTATATGAGATCACAGAAAGTTTTAAAAACTGAGGAAAGGGTTTGTCATTTTGTTATGATGACATGAAATAGAAACTATAGAAATGACACCTGAATTTTTCTTGTGGTTAACACATTTTTAAAAGTTTTAGTTATAATTTTAATTATATATATTTACAGGGTACAGTGTGATAACCCAATAATTTATACTGTATGTAATGATCAAATAAAGATAATTGGAATTTATATATCATTAAACAATTTAAAATTATTGATCAATACATAATTATATATATTTATGGGGTGCAGTTTGATATTACTACATATGTATATAATGTAAGAGTATGTAATTTCTAATGTGACTTACTTTGCCTAAGGAGCTCTTCATTTAATAATTTTGTTATCTGTAAAATTCTTTGGTTCCATTACTATTTCCCTAGCCACATACGCATGAAATATCCCTACACTCTATATAACATATCCCACATGGCAATCAAAAATTCTGCATTATCTCCCTTTTATCAAAAAGAAAGATCGTAACATTTTAACTGAACATATTTAAAGTCCTATAAGTTGTTTTCTGACCACATCTCATTCACATCTTAAATAGGCTCTCAAACCTTATGGACTCACACATTATATATCCACTGTGGTTCCTCCAGCTCTTAAAATGCCTGTAATTTTAATTTTCACCTAATCAACAACATCTTCCATAAGACATGGAGAAACTCACTAACAATGAATTTCATCTTGACATCCAACTCTCTTTTTCTTTATTCTGTATTTTTTGGCATTCTTCCATCTTCTTTATAAAGACTAGACATTTCCAATTTTAGAGAGATTTTGTTTTGGAATATACTTATAATTACTAATACACACATTCAAAGTATAAAGCAATTATTACAATAAATAATAATATATATTTGGAAGATATAGGCCACAAATCAAGAAGCTAACATTGATATTTACTAATGTATTGATCTGTAAATAGAGCCATGATAAAAGTGCATAAAAGATAGATCTTATTAAAAATACATCTTTTATGTTCAAATCACTTAGCTGAACAAATACACAAAAACATATTTGGATACTTATGATGTGTTTTTAATGACAAATCTTAACAAATGAAAATACAATATTATAGATAACTAAAATATGTCCTTTTCTTCTTTTCTTTCCTATTATAGTTGCATTTTAGGGAAATGGAGAAAGGCTGATAAATATTTGGGTCGGAGTAGGAATTGGTGTAGTGTGGGAGAAAGGTTATGTTCTTGGCACAAAAATGTAAAGATTCAATCTCTAACTGCTTGCTCTTTTTACTGTTTATACGAGGGGTACTCAAACTGTAAACTGGGGACTCCTGTGGGACCCCGAGATCATTATAGATGATGAGCAAAATCAAAACTATTTTTATACTTTTTGTTTACTATTGCTGCTTTATTCATGCCGTTGTTTTTACTCTGCAATGCTTGTTTGCCTTCCATGCCTCAGAGCCAGCTACCTATGGACTGAAACCTCCACAAACTGAGGAGGTGAGCTTTTTGGGCTGCCCTACCACCACCCCGAGTGCTGAGGAACAGAGCATCCCCAGCACTGAGGAGCTGAGCGTTTTTGGCTGCTGTACCACTGCCCCCAGCACTGAACGGCCCCAGCACCTAGGAGCTGAGCCTTTTGGGCCACCATACCACCACCTGAGGGCTGAGGAGCACAGCCGCCCCCCAGGGCCATGCGGGCACCAGCAACACACACACACACCCCTACTGAAATGAGAAGACACGTAAACAAGTCTCAAAACCAGTCATCCAGAACACCTAAAGCAACCCCAAAGGGAAATGAGATGAAACAATCTGATACTCAACCACCTGGATTACCTGAACTGGCAACAAAAGAGAATCTGGAAAAAATGAAATTAGAAATAAATTCTGAGATAACAGCATAGATGGTACCCATAGTGCAAGATATGATTAATAAATCTAGAGAGGATACAGATAAAAAAAATAGAGGAGCTGAGGAACATAATGGAATCCCAACATAGGGAACAAATGGAACCCATAAAACAGATGCAAACAGATTTCCAGGAGATTAAAAACTCCATTGAAAGTTTACTCAGCAGAATGTGCCAATGTGAGGACAAATTTCAAATATAGAAGATAAGATTGCAATTACTGACCAGGAAAAGAAAAATTTCTTTAAAATAGTAAGGGACCACAAGAAATCAATCCAGCAGCTGCTAGATGATGTAAAGAAGAAAAACATAAGCCTGATCACAGTCAATGAAGAAACAGGAGAGTCTGCAGATGACAGAAAAAAATCTGTTCACAGAAGTGATGGTGGAAAACCTCCCAAGCAGGGTAAAAGAACTTGACATACAGATAAGTGAAGCATATAGGACTCCAACTAGAGTCGAACAAAAAAAACCTACACATAGGCATATAATAATTAAGATTCCAGAAACCCAACAGAAGAAGAAAATTCTATAAGCAGTTAAAGAAAAGAAACAAATCACATACAAAGGAAAGCATATTAGAATCACAGCACACTTTTCAAGGCAAACACTCAAGGCAAGAAGAGCTTGGAATGACATATATCAAGCCCTAAAGGAAAACAGCCTCCAACCCAGATTGATGTACCCTGCAAAACTATCTTTCAAAATTGACGGAGAACTGAGATACTTTCATGACAAAAAGCACCTTAGCAACTTCATGAATACCAAACCAGCACTCCAAACAATTTTAGACAATATCCTAGGAAAAGACAATGAGGATCACAATGCCAAGAAGCACAGCAAAATGAATCCATCAGGCAAGACAAGATATTAAAGGCAAAGGGGGAGAATCCAACAAAAAGAAAGTCATGACAAGGATAAGTCAATATGTATCAGTTATAACCATCAACGTTAATGGTCTCAATTCATCAATCAGAAGAAATAGACTGGCAGAATGGGTCAAGAACCAAGATCCAACAATAATGTTGCAAACAAGAAACACACTTAATTCAAACTGAAACTCACAGACTGAAAGTTAAAGGGTGGAAAACAATATTCCATGTGACATAAACTAGAAAAAAGGCAGGAGTAGCTATCCCCTTTGCAGATCAAGTGGATTTCAAACCTTCACTGATTAAGAGAGACAAAGGACACTACATCCTTGTAAAGGGAACAATCCGAGAGGAAGAGATGACAATCATAAATATCTATGTACCAAACTCTAGTGCGCCCAACTATATCAAACAAATACTAACGGACATGAAAAATCAAATAAGCACTAATACAATAATAGTGAGGGAACTCAATAACCAATTGTCATAAATAAATATATCAACTAGACAGAAAATAAATAGCGAAATACTAGAACTCAATCGAACTCTTGAAAAAAATGAACTTAACAGATGTTTACAGAGTCTTCCACCCCACAAAATCAGAATACACATTCTTCTCAGCTGCACATGGGTTGTTCTACAAAAAAGACCACATAATCGCTCACAGAACATGTTTAAGTAGGTGCAAAGGAATTGAAGGTATCCCCTCTATATTATCAGACCATAGTGGGATGAAATTGGAGAACAATAGCAAAAACAACAGCAAGAATTTCATAAACACATGGAAATTGAACAACACACCTCTGAATAACCAATGGGTCACAGAGGAAATTAAAGAAGAAATCAGATAGTTCCTACAATTCAATGACAATGACAATACAACATATCGGAATCTATGGGACACAATGAAAGCACTCTTACGAGGGAAATTCATAGAAGTGAATAGTCATATTAGGAAAACAGTGAGCCCAATTAAGCAACCTGATGTTGAACCTTAAGCAGCTAGAAAAAGAAGAGCAAGACAAACCCAAATTTTATACAAGGGAGAAAAATTATAAAGATCAGAGCAAAAATCAATGCCCTTCAGACTAAGAGAACGATACAAAAAAATCAATGGAGCAAAGAGTGGGTTCTCTGAAAGAATAAACAAAATTGATAAACCCTTAGACAACCTTATCAGAAAAAGGAAAGAAAAGGCCCAAATCCAGGCAATTAGGAATGAAAAGGATGAGGTTACAATGGACCCAGCAGAAATCCAGAGGATCATCAGTACCTACTTCCAGAACCTTTACGCCAATAAAATGGAAAACACAGAAGAAATGGATAGATTCCTAGATATGAATGAATTTAAAAAGTTGAACAAAGAAGACCTAAAAATTCCACACAACCCAATATCAATCAATGAAATTGAAAACGTAATTGAAAACTTACCAACTAAGAAAAGCCCGGGTCCTGATGGTTTCACTGCTGAATTCTATAAGACATTTAAAGAGGAACTACTGCCACTACTGTTTAAACACTTCTATGAAATTGAAAGGGAAGCAATGCTCCCAAATTCATTCCTGGAAGCAAGCATCACCTTGATCCCCAAAGCAGAGAAAGACCCAACCAAAAAGGAGAACTATAGGCCAATCTCACTAATGAACATAGATGCAAAAGTCCTTAATAAGATACTGGCAAATAGAATGCAGAAGATCATCAAGAAGATCATAGACCCTGACCAAGTTAGATGCATCACAGGGATGCTAGGATGGTTCAACATACACAAAGCAATAAATGTAATATACTATATTAATAGAGCTAAGGACAAAAACCATATGATCATCTCAATAGATGCAGAAAAAGCATTTGACAAAATCCAACATGCATTTATGATAAAAACCCTACTAAAAATTGGAATAGACGATCTCTACCTCAATCTGATAAAAGCTATCTATGAAAAACTGGCACTCATATCATACTAAATGGTCAAAAACTGAAATCCTTCACACTAAAATCAGGAACAAAACAAGGATGTCCACTACCCCCATTCCTGCTCAGTACAGTTTCGGAAGCCACAACAATTAGACAAGAGAAAGAAATAAAAGGAATAAAGATAGGAAATGAAGAAGTCAAATTGTCATTATTTGCAGATGATATGATACTCTGTATAGAAGACCCCAAGAACTCCACCAAAAGTCTTCTAGACTTAAAAACCAAATTCAGTAGAGTAGCTGGATACAAGGTCAACACACAAAAATCAATAGCTTTCCTCTACACCAATGACAGACTCACTGAGAGAAATAGGGCAAACAATTCCTTTCACAATAGCATCTAAAAAACTGAAATACCTAGGAATCAACCTAACAAAAGAAATCAAAGACCTCTTCTCTGAAAAGAGAGATTGAAGATGATATCAGACAATGGAAAGACATCCCTTGCTCCTAGGTCGGAAGAATCAACATAGTGAAAATGGTCATACTTCCAAAACTGCTATATAGATTTAATGTAACCCCAATTGAAATCCCAGCAGCATACTTCACAGACCTGGAGAAAACAATCAAAAAATTCATTTGGAACAAGAAGAGACCTAGAATACCAAAAGCAATACTAGGCAACAGAGGCATAGCAAGGGGTATCACAATCCCCAACTTGAAACTACTCTACAAAGCTACTATGATAAAAACAGCACGGTACGGGGCAAAGAAACAGACCCGAGGACCAGTGAAACAGATTAGAAGATGCAGAAACAACTCCAGACACACTCAGCCACCTCGTATTTGACAAAGGAGCCAAACACCCTCACTGGAGGAAAGATAGCGTCTTTAACAAATGGTGCTGGAAAAATTGGGTTTCAACTTGCCAAACATTAAGACTAGACCTATATCTCTCACCATGCACTAAACTAAAATCAAAATGGATGAAAGATCTAAACATTAAAACAGAAACACTAAACCGGCTGGAAGAGAGATTAGGTAGAACACTCTTGAAGCCATTGGCAGAGGAAAAGATTTCATGAAGAAAACTTCAGTTGCCTGTGAACTAGCACAAACAATCAACAAGTGGGTTTTCTTCTTACTAAAAGGATTCTGCACAGCAAGAGAAACCACCAGCAGTGTGAAGAGACAATGCATAATGTGGCAAAAATTTTTCACCAGCTGTCTCTCAGATAGAGGTCTACGATCTAGAACAACTTAAAAAAAATCAGAGCTCCCAAATTTAAAGAGCCAATTCAAAAATGGTCACCTGAAATGAACAGACATTTCTCAGACAAACAAGCAGAAATAGCATATAAACATATGAAAAAATGTTCAACATCACTGGTTATTTGAGAGATGCAAATGAAAACAATGCTGAGATTTCATCTCACCCCAGAAAGAATGGCTGCCATCATGAAATCAACAATAACAAATGCTGAAGTGGTTGTGGGGAAAGAGGAACACTTCTCCATTGCTGGTGGGAGTGTAGACTGTTACAACCACCGCAGAAATCAGTTTGGAGATTCCTCAAAGAAAATCACTGTGGAGATACCTCAAAGAACTAGGACTGGAAGCCCCATTTGACTCAGCTATTCCCCTGGTGGGTATCTTCCCCAAAGAATTAAAAGAATCATACCACAGTGATATATGTGCACCCATGTTCATAGCAGCACAATTTATGATAGCTGAAACTTGGAAACAGCCCAAATGCCCATCAACTGGAGACTCAATAAAGAAAATGTGTTTTTTTTTAATAAAATGGAGTACTACTCAGCCATAAAAAATGAGAAACTAGAGACATTTATAGCTACATGGATGCACATTGAGGCGATACTCTTAAGTGAAATAAATAGGACACACATGTGTAAATACCAAATAGTTTCTCTAGTGTGAGAAACTGAAAGTGTAAATAAGGACTAAAAGGTACAATAGGTAATGTGAAATAGGAAGAAAAGGCACAAAGGGGAAGGGGAAGTGGAAGGGGTAGGGAAAGGAAAGAAGGGAATGGAATTAATATGAGAAAATGAAAAAATGGAAACAAAGTCTTTGTAAATAGGGAGGAATGGAGGCATTGAAGTGAGGGCAGGGGAATGGGGAAAAAATAAGAACCAAGAGAGATTATGTAAAGGTGCAAATTTCCAATGATTAATATCATTATATTGTATACCTAAAATGTACCAATAAATTTAATCAAAAAACTATTTTTATAATTTTTTTTTGCTCTTTCACTCTCAACCTTTATGAGTATACTGTGGAGTTTTCCAGAATGTAATATGTATGAGATTATATTAAATTAAATGAAGAAACAGGTATGAGAATTAAACTGTTTAAAACATGTACTATCTCGGTGGGCCTTTCCCATTCTAATCCATTTTTTCTGCTGGTGTGAAAATGATGTTTCTGAGAAACCTGAGTACAGTAATTTCTAGTTTATAAACATTCAAAAGTGGAGAATTAAACCATAGCAAATTTTTGATTTGTGGGTTGTCTTCTAGTTGTTTTTTTGAGACTGGGTCACACCATGTATTCCAGGCTGGCCTGGAACTCACAGTGATCCTCCTACCTCAGTCTCCCAACTGCTGGGATTATAGATGTACAGCATTATAAATTTCTGAAAACTTTTATATATATTGAAAATATGAAGTACAAACTTAATGGTATAGATATTAGTTCAGAGTATTAGCCATTAAGAGTCATTATTACAGAATACTTGATAGTGATTAATCATAATTAATATAATTTAAAACTCATAATAATTAATAATTAACTCTGGTTACAGACTGCCTAGGTTTGAATCTTGATTCCAATTTTTACTAGATTTATGACCTTGTGGAAGTTACTTAACTTCTCTGTGCATCAGTTTCCTCATTTTTTTTTTTTTTTGGAGATAGGGATCTCACTTTGTAGTTTAGACTGGCCCTGAACTCACTATGTAGCCCAGGCTGGCCTTGAACTCATGGTGATCCTCCTGCCTTAGCCTCCCAAGTGCTGGGATTACAGGAGTTCACCACCACACTGGGCTAGTTTCCTCATTTTTAAATGAGGCAGTAGTACTGCCCTAATAGGGTTTTATCAGGATTAAACAGATTTAGAAATGTAAAAATCCTAAAATAGTTCTTGGTACATAGTAAATGCTATAGAATAGCTGTTATTTCTGTCAGTGGCAAAGATAAGTGTAAAGATTCTACACCAGATTAGTTGGAATTTATTTTAGTGTGAATACTTCCTATTTGTGTGATCTTGGGTAAGTTCCTAATTTCTTTGAGCCTTACTTTCCGATTTGAAAATGAGATATTAATTAATAGTATCTACCTCATAGAGATGTAAAGATTGACTTAAAACGTGTAAAAAAATAGTGCTTGACATATGGTCAATATTTTTTTAATATGATCACCATTATAAAGTGTTTTCAGGGATAAATGGTCCAATATTAATCATACTACCTTGTATCTTATTCAAATTTTGTTTTAAAATTTCCTAACCCTCAAAATTTTCAGAGTGCAAGTATCTGGGAACCAATTACTTTCTTCTTTTGGCCTGTCTTCTTTAAAAACTAAACCGAACCAAAAATTTCTTGTATAATATGCAGTCATTCTTGCTAACCAAGCAAACAACATACTTTATACTAATGTGAATGCACCAGAATTTTTGACTGAAGTTCACAGCTGAACAAGATGCTTGCTATTTCTTCAACCTGTAATAATACTGTCAATATCTATTATAACTTGAAATGTTCAAGCCCCCAAGGAAGACTGTAGTTACTGCACTGTCAACAGATATGTGCCTTACAAAGTGAAATTAAAGTCTATGCCTCATCTCCTCATACCAGGTTTTCACTTCATTTTACTCTCTTCTTCCTTTACTTCTCCCTCTTTCAGAACATAATATACTATGATGAAGTAAATGAGAAAAAGGTGATTTCAACAATTTAACACCTTGCTTTGATTATCAAAAATCTTGAGTGCTCAGTGTAGGATGACAACAAACACCAAGAGATAGCATCATGAGATAAATCTGATACAAATAAGTAATAATGTTATGAATTTTTCACAAAAATATTTTCTTTATAATACAAAAATAAATGAGTGAAATTGTTTTCTGTTTTAAGCACCTTTCAAAAAACTGAAATACTTTCATACCTTTGTTTATATCAATGAGTTGCTTCTTTTTCTTCTGACGTTCCAACTTTTCTTGTTCAGCTTTCTCTTTTGCAAGCTTTGCCCTTCTAGTCTTCTCTTCCATTTCTCTTCTCTTATTATTTTCTTTCACTGCTTCCTGTAGATATAAACAAAATTAAACAAATCCCTTTCCATCATTTATGTTTTTAAAGTTATATAAATATTCAGAGATGGGAAATTATCATAGTAGCCTCAAAGTACATGCATATACTTTTGAAAGAGAGAAATAATTAATTTTAAAACATCTGAAAAATTAGAAATAACTCAGTCTTCAATAGCTATTACCTGGAGTGCCAGAAACTTAGAGACATCATTATTACAGATTTAATAATAATATATTTTTGTTGAAATATGAAATCATTTTAATACATAAGAAATGCTTAATATGGTTCAGCAAGTATTTTATCACTTATTGTTTTTCTTTTATCTGCAAATAGAGTTTTTAAAACTATGTTATAGGATTTTTGTGCAGAGACATACACATTTAAGGTGTTTAGAACATAAATACACATTTAAAGTACTTAGAAAAGAGCCTAATATAGTTTAATCAAGAAACTTTAGTCTATGATGATGGTGGTAATGATTACATCTAATGATGCAAACCACAAAATAATCAGCGGTGTCAACACAGAAAAAAAGACCTGTAAGTTTAGTAGCTTTTTACATGAGATCTTTATAAATGCTGACATATAGTTCAAGCTGTTGTCTGTTTTATTTTGAAAAGATTATCTGTGGGACTCCTGGTGAATGAGTACACTCTAGTAGATGGTATTAGAAAAAGCTGTCACACAGTGATTACATGGAAGAACAGTATTAACTTCCTTGGAGTTCAGACAAGTCACCAATACAGAGATTTATCAACTACAAGTTCCTTCCATCAAGTTGTTCTGTTTTATTTCCTATTATGATTGATTAGATATGCTTCATACCATGTACAAACTATTTCCCAAAAGCTATTTTGTTCTAGAAACCCTACAGAAAAAGACTCAACAACAAGAATACATCTACTAGGCTTTGCCTGGAGGAATCTATATTCAAATATGTTTTTTTCACGTTAAAGGACACAGTATTTAAAAGAGCTCAGATAACACTTCCAAAAATTTTCTGATTTGCAAGAACTGATTACTTCCTACAAAATTTAAATTATTTTACCATTATCCCCTACCTATTGCCCTTTTTAGGCTAATATCTCCAGCAATTAATAGGCTAAGAGCACAAAACCATCTAGCTACTATAGACAAAGGCAAAGACCACTTAAAATAAATTGGAACAATCTGGGCATGGTGGCACACACTTCATAAGCCCAGCACTCTGAGAGGCTGAAGGAGGAGGATCCAGAGTTGGTGACTAGTGGACAACTTAATGACTTCGCCAGATCCTGATTCCAAAGGAAAAAAATAATACTGGGGATCTGGGGATGTGCCAAGGCCTTGGCTTCAATCCTCAGTACAGAGGAGGTAGGGGAAACTGGAACAATAGAATCATTAATTTTAGAATAGTTTCTCAACTTCAGCATATTGTCATTTTGAGCCAAGTAATTCTTTTTGTGGAGGCCTCCTATGCATTATGAGATGTTTAGCAACATCCTTGGCCTCTATCCACTAGACACCATAAGCATCTCACACAGTGTGACTACCAAAAATGTTTCCAAAGATTGTCAAATGTTACCTCAAGGGTAAAGTTGTCCAGGTTGAGAACTGCTAGCCTGAGGCAGTTTCAGAAGAATAATTTATTCACGTACATAAACAAATTATGCAGTGCTTACTCTGCTGAACCAAACTTCCTTTTACTGATGTGGACATGGAGTTCTAAAGGACTTTAAATATTTGCCCAAGGTAACACATTTACATAATTCCAAGTGTGGGAAGGAAACACTTATCTTTTTATTCTTCGTTTAGTGTTACTTTATTCTTTAAAGAGAAAATATAGACGTGTAACCAAAGCCACAAGCAACCAAAGAAAAAATAGATAAGACTTCATCAAAATTAAAAGCCTTTGTTCATCAAATGACACTGTAAAGAAAGAGGACACAAGGCCAGGGATTTAGCTCAGTGTTTCTGCCTCCTGCCTCAAAAGTGCAAGGTCCCCAGTTCAATCCACAGTACCAAAAAAAAAGACAGAGGACACAACCTACCGAATGGAAAAAAAATGTTTGCAAGTCATATATCTCATATATCTGAATAAGAATATATAAAGAGGGGCTGGGGATTTAGCTCAGTGGTTCCAGCACTTCCCTTGCAAGTATAAGGTCTCGAGTTTGATCCCCAGTACCAAAAAACCCCCCAGAGAATATATAAAGGGGCTGGAGATTTAGCTCAGTGGCACCATGCCTGCCTTGCAAGCACAAAGTCGTGAGTTCAATCCCCGGCGGGGGGGGGGGGGGGAATATATATATATATAAAGAACATGTACAACTCAATAGGAAGACAATAAATCAATTAAAATGTACAAAAGGATTGGAGTAGATATTTTTCCAAAAAGAAGCTATGATGTGGCTAATGAGCATATGAAAGGGTGTTCAATATGACTAATCATTAGGAAAATGCAAATCAAAACCACATTAATGAGGCTGAGGGTGCAGCTCCCTGGTAGAGCACTTCTCCGGCATTTACAAGTCCCTAGGTTCAATCCCCAGCACCACAAAAATGAAAAAAAAAGTGAAAACTACACTGAAGTACCACTTCATATCTGCTGGGGTAGGTACGATGATTAAAAAAGAAAACAGATTAAAAAGAGATGTAGGGAAATTGGAACTATGGCTTGTAGATGTGAATATAAAATGTTGGGTATTTTGGCAAACTATCTGGAAATCCTTCAAAATGTTAAACATGGAGTTAGCATATGACACCACAATTCTACTCCTAAAAATATACTCATGAGAAAATATATGTTCATATAAAAACTTGTATAAGAATATTCATAGTAGTACTGTACTATACTAAATAGACAATAAGAAGATATAACCACCAAGTGATAAATGGATAAACAAAACATAGTACAGGCAGTCTTCTAGAGATAAGAAAGGTGATTAGGAGAAGGGGGAGGAAAGGAGGAGATAACAGGGATGAGACTAATCAAAATATGTTATACACTCTGGAAGTGGTGGCACACACCTTTAAGCCCAACATCCTGGAAGTCTGAGGCAGTGAGGATTGCAAGTTCAAGCCAGCCTGAGCAATTCAGTGACCTTAGCAAGTACCTGTCTCAAAATAAAAAAAAGGGCTAGAGATGTAGCTCAGTGTGAAGGCCCTGGTTTTAAAACTCAATACAGAAAAAAAGAAAAGTAAAGAAAAAAGAAGTTATACAATTGTACCAATATACCATAAAGAATCTCATTATTGCCAGGCATGCCTATCATCCCAGCATTCTACAACTCTAGAAGGCCGAGTCAGGAGGATTGCAAGTTTGAACCCAGCCTAGGCAATTTAGGAAGACCTTGTCTCAAAATAACAAGGGCTGGTGATGTAGGTCTACTGTGGTAGAGTGGCCCTGGGTTGTATCCTCAACCTGGGGAAGAAAAAAAACAAAACAAAAAAAACCTCTTTTTTAACTTTTTATCTGGGGGGGAAAAAAACACAACAAAACTCTATGTTTTTACTGCTGAGATAGGAGATTAGGGCTGGGATGATCTAGTCAAACAACTGGCAGAATCTGTCAAAGTCATAGAGACCCAGGGCATAGGCACAGATAGGATCCACAATGATTCTACAGTGCCTGAGCACTGTACATGGAACTAATCAGAAAAGTGCCATTTTCAATTCTTCATTTATATCTGGTGTGAAGCCAAGAGAGTCTTCAATAGGGCAGTTTAAACCTGGCACCAGGCCACTTGAGTGAGTTTTTGATATGACGATGGTCCCTAAGCCTTGTTTGAATGAGGAAGAAGCCAATCGAAGAATTCCATAAGCAAAAGAGCCCTTTCCCTAGTCCTCACCACCATTGTGAGCCTGTTCACCAGACTGCTCTCACTCTGCAGAGTGCCTTCTTTTCCACCTTCACTAAGTGTACATCTACCCTACCTTTTCAGTGTGTCTTGTCTAATTCTTTGTTTAGGATGCCAAGGACCTGGAAAGAATTCCCGTGGGACCTACCATCCAGTAAAACCACTAATATGCACCAATAAACAAACCTACAAAATAGAAATGTAGTACAGTACATATCCATACAATTGAATATTATTTAACCACAAAAATAATTAAGACTGACACATGCTAAACCACAGATAAATCTCAAAACTACGCTAAGCAAAACATATCAAATACAAAGGATCAGATCTTGTATGATTCCACTCATGTGTAATGTTCAGAAAAGGCAAATCCATAGAGACAGAAAGTAGATTAGTGGTTGTGAGGTGGTGGTAGAGGGAGGAAATGGGAAATAATTGATAATAAATATGAAATTTCTTTTTGAGGGGATCATGAAAATTTCTGGAATTAGTGGTGATGGTTGCACAAACTTGTTTATTTTCATGTATTCATATAGTACAAGCTACTGACATATATTAAAATGGTGAGTTTTATGATATGTAATTTACATCTCAATAAAAATTAATAACATTTAAAAATAGATGTCTGAGAGAAGCAGGATTAAAATAAAATTATAACATGGGGAGGGGGATGTGAAAATGTGAAATGGCAACCCATATTTTTGGTCTTGAAATTTATAAGCTGCATGATCCTTAGTAAGTAACACAAAAGGAGGTTAATGCCTGTGTCTGTTTTTACTGGTCCAATCTCTGATGTGCTAATCACTAAAATCTGGGTGGGCATTTATTATCAATTTAATAAATTGCTTTAGCTATGGACTACTATTACTAGGGGTCCTCACTATTTCATTTTATTTTTCTGAGACAGGATCTCATTCTGTTGTTGAGATTGATCTTGAACTCACTATGTAACCAGCCCAGGCTGGCCTGGAATTCGAAGCAATTCTACTGCCTCAGCCTCCAGAATGCAACACCATGGCTGGCTACAAGTTTATTAGGATGGAAAAAAACCTGGTGACTTGCATTTGTATTTCTTATATGTTCCTAAAAATAGGACTCTTAAGTGATAGTGTCTTTTTGTATGCAAATGAGTTGAAAAGTATCTTGCAGCCCCCTGGTAGCTTCTCTCCTCTTTTGATAAGATTGGCTTAGGGTTTGTCTATTTTGTTTATGCTTTCAAAAAACCAGCTCTTCTACTCTTTATTCTTTATATTGCTATTTTTAGTCTCAATTTCATTAATTTCTGCTTTCATCTATATAATTTTCTTCCTTGAACTAGCCTTGGATTTGGATTTTTCTTGTTTCTCTAGGACCTTGAGATGCTTCATTGGGTTATTTATTTGGGCTCCCTCTGCTATCTGATGTAGACATTCACTGCTCTTTTGAGGGATGAGATATATTCTTATTATCTTAATTCTTATAAAACAAAAACTAAGTATTTAAACAAATAAAAACAATAGGAACAACTTTAAGCTTTAAATTCCAGTTGAAAAATGACCCTTAAATACCTGACTGTGCTTAACAATATAGTTTATTACTTGTCCAGCTTCACTGAATATTTCAAAACATGAATTCCTGACTAAACATCATTCTCAAGTAGGCATCAATCCTTATTTCTCAGGGTTAGGAATATCTACTGATTAGAGTCTGTCACTTTTCCAGAAGGTGCTATGTTAAAAAATTCGAATTGAAAAAGTGTTTTGTTAGTTATTTCATACAAGATAAGAAATAAGTTTACAGAAAAAAGTCTCATTTTACTAGTATATATATTTTTCAAGAGTTAGTAAAAAGTACAAAAGGAGCAAAATACAACAGAAAATGTGTTTAGGATTTACTACCAAATATTCACCAGCCTAATTTTAAATCTCTCACTGAAATCTCTATTGCCTTGTTGAAAAATGTGAATAAATTAAAAATCTTTTTTCCTTTGCTGTGCATAATTAAAAAATAAGATCCATGGACTAAAAATTTCATAAGCACACACACACACAAAGCTCATGTAGGAGGAAATGTTAAGACCTCTCATTTTCTTGTTTATTCCATTTAAGCTTTAGGAAATAGAAGGAACTGGTTCACACAATTCCAAGCAGTTCAGATGTTAGCCTCATTTGTGTCTGGTCTACATGAGGCAAGCATCTTCCAACCTTGTTGCTCTATTTGGAAACAAAACTGCCACCACTGCCCGCACCATCACAACAAGCATTCTTTATTTCCATTGCCTCCAATGGTGTACTACTCCAGTGCTGACTATAGAAGCACTGTGCAAATACTGTGACCTCACTGAAAGCTGAAGATATAATTCAGGGACTGAGAAGTGAAATAATTAGGAGAATGGATCCTGGAGTCAGATAAATTTTGATTACACCAGAAAATAGGTTTGAAAAGCCAAGCTCCATCACTTATCCTAAAAACTATGTGACCTTAAACAAGGTACTTCATCTCTTTGAATGTTATTTGCTACATCTGTAAAAGGGAGATACTAATATTTTAATTACATAGTTGTTGAATAGATTAAGTAAAATAATGATTATATAAAACATGTAAGACAATATCTAGTACAGAAGAGATGCTTCTTCCACGGTAGCTGTGATTATTATATATATAATAGCAAACATCTGAAATTTTGAACCATATAAATTTGAGCACATTTGTTTTCAATGGTTTACTTTGCAGAAGCCCTTCTCTCTCTCTCTCTCTCTCTCTCTCTCTCTCTCTCTCTCTCTCTCTCTCTCTTTTGGGCAGTCACAAGGACATGGCCTATGGTTAGAAACGCATCATCTTGATATAGTCTACCCTCCTAAGCATACTAAATGTTTTTTTTTCCAATGTTGAGGATCAAAACCTAGGGCCTTTTGCATGGTAAGCAAGTATTTACCATTGAGCTACAGCCTCATGCCTTAAGAGTTAATTTTTATGTGTACCAAGTTATTGGCAGCTAATTTTTTAAATCCACATATATCACTACAAGTTGAACATCCCTAATCTGAAATACACTAAAAGGCTCAAAATGTTTTAGATTTTGAAGCACTGAAATTTTCAGATAAGGGATACTCAACTAGGGCAGTATATGCAAATATTCTAAAAAACAAAATCTGAAACATTTCTGGTCCTGAGTATATCAGATAAGGGATATTCACCCTATATCACTTGGTATTCATGAAAAGAAAAAAACAAAGAAAAAAACCCCTCAGAAATCTTCACTTTCTCTTTTGGGTTTGATTCATTCTGGTTACCTATATGGATATATTTGGCAAGGCTTTTTTTACAGTATTAGAAGCTGTATGATAGAGTTACATAACCACAAAATAATATAAATTGGAATTTTCTGGTGAACAGATTGGGAACTCTAGTGCAAGGGCACACTAGATCAACTGAGGAGTACTTCTTCATTCATCAGGGTTATTACAAGTAGACCCAAATGATACTGAGAGAAATGATTTGGCAACAATATAAAGAAACATGATATGTATTATATTGAAAATCTTTTTAAAGAGTAAATATGAGTAGATGAGATATTCTTTTGAATGAGAACTCAATAAAATAGATGAAATTCTCTCTACATTTTTTATTTTGACTTCTCTTTGCACCTGATGCTTTTAGCTTGTGTGTGTGTGTGGGGGGGGGTAAATGGGAATTGAACCCAGGGTCTTCACACTGCCCCAGTCCTTTCTACAAACAGTTTCACTGAATCTCTACATTGCCCAGGGTAGGCTCAAATTTACAATCCTCCTGCCTCAACCTTTCAGAGTGCTGAGATCTTCATATGCTGCAGAGGCATATGATCTTCTCTTAGCTTTAATTCAAATTGTGCTTCCAGTACCAAAACAACAACAACAAATCAAATTGTGCTTCCAGAATGTTTTAAAATTTCTTTCTGTTTTATGCTAGATAATTCAGAATGTCAAATTGTTTCTTTTAATTATGTCTTTTAAAAATAACATAGAACACTTAAAATTTAGAGAACCCTTGGCATGTATATTGTAAATTTCTCTTTCCGAGATAAATACAATGAGTCTAGGGTTTTATTTTTTATGCCTATTTTTTAATCTCAGTGATAAGATTTTTAAAATTTTCTGACCTATAATTTGATGCCAAGAATAAAAATAATGAAAAAGGGGCCTGTTTATTAGGACCTATAATCCAAATGTTCTAAGGAAAACAGCATACCTTAGTTAACAAACGATGGCCTGGAGGAGGCTGAGAAATCTGATTTAAATCCTAGCTCCTCTAGAGACTACAGTGCTTTACCACCTTGGGACATTTACTTATCTGTGCTAGGCCTCCATTCTTCATCTATGAAATGTCTGTATTTCTTAGTGTTAGTTTGTGATTTAATGAGAACCTGATTACAAAACTATTAAGCATACTGCTTGGCACATACAAAGTGTTCATTGAGTAGTGATGGCTATTATTTAATATTATTCCACCTTTGGGCCTATGTGTTTCAGAATCTGTTCTCCATTTTCTCCACCTCCAGAGTATGCCCACATACATGCATACACACAGAGGAAAAGGAAAAGTTCTTTTTTATATGGAAATCCTGTAATATCAGGTATAAATATGAAGAAACAATACACACACATTGTCTCACACACAGACAATAATACTGGCCTTCCTCAGTCATGAGGACAAAAACCAGGAAGAAGACAAACCAAGAAGTTTATGGAGATGATATCTTGGTGTTAAGAAACCATTTTAAAAAGCTTAAAAAAAACATAGACTAAGCTGCTATTTGGAGTAATAAATAAATCTATCAATATTTTACTCCAGGTTCAACATACCTCACTGAACTATAGCCTAAACTAAGGGATCTGCTTGCCAGGGGGAGGATGGTGGTTTGGGGGTTACTGTGGGGTTTTTTTAAACATCTAAAGTTAGTTCTGTCATCTCCCTGAGACAACAAAATGTGTAATTCAAGAAAAGGTCATTTGATTTGGGAATAAATAATTTTATTATTTTATTATTATTATTAATTGCTGAGTATGTGTCTCAGAATGAGTGATTCATTTTGGATCACAGAGGGGCCTGGAGAATTATCCTGCACTCAATTCTCTACCCCAAGCCTTGCTACATATTCTTATACTTTTCCCATCTTTACTCATAGGAGGCCTTTAGCCCTGCTGGAAAAGCTTCACTATGAGAATTCAACTAGAAGGTAAGATGAATGGCAGAAACTTATTGCTTATTGATGGGGATCTCATTTCATTCCAGTCATAAAAAGGGGTAAATTTGGTAGTGATGGAAAGATTGTCTAGACCAGTGAACTACCTTTATTGTAGGTAGTGTCCTTTTCCTGTCCCAAAGGTGTCCTGAGCATGACAATGCAAGGGAAAGGGAATTCTATATATGACAGCTTTTCATCATTTTACAAAAAAGTTGGTGCTGCTTTTCTTTAATATTTCTTCCTTCTCTTTTACTCTTCTTCATATAGTTACCTAATACTTTCTTTGTTTTCATTGCTCTGGATGCTAGTGACCTTTCTGCAATTTTCTACATTTGCCTGGAATCATGGATAAAAGAGTTAGGAAACACAGATCCCAATTTAAATTACCACTAACTGATGTGTACCTTGGGCTGAAGTTCTTACTTGTTAGTATAAATGGATGAAAATCCTAAAGAATACCAAAGTTAGCAAATCAGGATTCATTATCTGTCTACATATTTTTCTCTTCCAATTTACACTAATCACATCAGGCCACAAATAGAAAGTTATTAAGATGAGTTTTTCAGCACTTGGACAAGGAATTGAACAGCTAGACAATTAAGAGGGAAAAACCTACATACAATGGTG
Source organism: Heterocephalus glaber (assembly GCF_053883595.1). NCBI lineage: Eukaryota > Metazoa > Chordata > Mammalia > Rodentia > Bathyergidae > Heterocephalus > Heterocephalus glaber. The sequence goes on along the minus strand of NW_028258384.1, from coordinate 21,965,504 downwards.
GCAATGATTCATTAGAGTTTTCAACTTCAATCAACGATAAATTAAGGCTTTCCTTTTTTGTTTGTGTGTTTGTTTTTTGAGATAAGGTCTTGCTATGTAGTTCAGACTGGTCTTCAACTTACTATATAGCCCAGGCTGGCCTTAAACTCACGGTGATTCTCCTGCCCCAGCCTCCTGAGTGTTGGGATTACAGATATGCACCACCACACCCAGCTCAAGTCAAGGCTTTCTGCATCTTATATATGAACAACAGATGAATGGATAAAGAAAATGTGGCATTTACACATAATGGAGTTCTACTGTGCCATAAAGAAGGATAAACTTGAGTCCTTTGTATGAAAATGGATGCACCCTAAGACCATAATTTTAAGTGGAATAAATAAGACACACAAGTGTAAATATCACATGGTTTACTTTATATGGAAAATACAAATTATAAATAAAGAGCAAGATAAAAGACAATAGGAAGTAGGGAGATACAGGTTTCTCAAATGGGAAGGGGATCAAGAGATGGAGGGAAGGTGTGGGAGGGAAAGGAAAGGGGATAAAAAGGAATTAAAATGTGTTATGTATACATAGAAAATACATACAAGAAATGTAAACATTATTTACTGCAAACATGTACTAATAAAAAATAGGAAGAAAAGGAAGGAAATCAACTCTTTAATTAACATCAAACAACATGAGGCATTATTCCTTTTCTATAATTATACAGTGCATAAAGGGCATATTGGATTGAAAGAGTCATGGTAAATGCTCAGGGCAAAGAATTTTCAGCTGCAGCAACCAAACTCTGAGAGGCAGTCCCTCTGAAGATGTTAGCAGCACTAGAATACTGCTAAACTTTCTCTTTCCCAGAGATTTCCACTTATTATGGTTCAAGTGACCTTTAAAGTCCCTCTTATGAAAGAGCTCATGAATACTTCATCATCTAATCAACTATGGTTGCAACAGAGAGGTATAACTTTCTTCCTCACTGGAGTAATTGAAATCTTGATTAGCTTGCTCAAGTAGTTAGGTGCCTCAATAATAGACACTGGACAAATACAGTGATATTTTAGCTAGATAAGAATTAAAGTCATGCTAATGAACCTGTGTAAATACAGTATGAATCACAGATGTGTCATGGGCCATAGGTAACCTACTAAATCAAATCAAACAAAATCAAATTATCTTCTCTTTCTTTCCTAAAATCCTATGTTCCATCCTTCCAATACACAGTATTGCTCTTTTTCCATCTCCATTGCAAACTATACTTTCTTCTCTCACACTCTAATTTTTACCTTACTCTACAGCTCTGTCCTTATCTCTGAACCACTTCTCTGTCTACCTGTAAGGAGACTCCATCTATTCCTACTTGTAGTTGGGGCGGGGGGGGCTTCCAATAGTCTATAAAGCCTTTCTTGATCTGTTTCCCTATTGCTTCTCTGGTCTCATCTGCTCCTTGACCATTTTGTTCCAGTCCCACTGCTCTCTATACTTTGGCTTGAGTCTCTAGATATGTGTTCCCTCTACATACGTAGATATTTCCATCGAGTATGTGTTATAATGTCTCCTCATCCAAGAGGTCCTCCCTGACCAGCTTATACAAAATAAACCTCTTAAATCTTTCTGACTCCTTCCCGACTGTTGCTTTCGTAACCTAAAATGTCAAAACCAAGCTAAACTGTTCATCCAAGAATTAGCAGCTAGAGCTAGTTGATTTACATAACAGTTTTTAGCCTGGGAGTTCTCACAATATTAAATTATCAAGATCTCTTCACACAGTTCCCTATACCTCTCATACAGTATTTCTTTATTGCAGAAAATCTTAGCAAACTTGAAAAAAATATTACCCACATGGGAATGGTGGTTTTGTTTTTTTTTTCTAATCATCCATAGGTTATGGTTCACTGACATCTACATTTGTTTTCTTTAAAATGCCAGTGCTTGGTGTTTCTGAGTTTCATGACATTTGTCACACTGGCATAGCTCAAACTTCGGCTGAAAACATTCACTTGGACAGAGATTAGTATTTACATATAACCTCCAAACTTAAAGAAAAAGGCCTTCTAATTTTAAAAAAATAAGGTTTTTGTTTTGAATTAGGTATCTGCAGCATCCACAAACATTTGTACTACACAGCCTTTCAGTAATCTTTTGGTTTAAGATAGAACCATGTCAGATTCTGGCGCATGGTTTATAAAACATATTCCTTCAGTTGATTTGCTTAAATGATTCTGTTTTGGCAGAGGGGGAGACGCATAGCAGATATGGATCTGCTGCAGGTGAGGAAGTCAGCTGAAATGAATTCAAGTAAGTATTCACTGAAGTAGCCCTCTTGTATTCAGCACAACCAGCTTACTGTTAGCTTCCTTAGGAAACAAATAAAAAATTAATGTATCTTTCACAAGCAGTACATATCTGGAGGTTTGACAGACAAATAGATCTTTGCATATCAGCATGGTCATGAAGAGAATCTCAAATTTAAATTATTCAAAACAAGAAGAAAGAAAAAAGATTGTTATATGCAAATCTCCTTGGATATTAAACTTACAGTTGTTTACAAAGCGGTCATGCACTGATAATGAAGGCTGGCTGTGATCCCCAAGGCCTTCTTTTGAAATTTGCCTTACAACTGCAAAAACATGTGATCTGAAGTTGGAGGAAAAATTGTCTCTCCTGTCACAGTCTATTAGAATGCTGAACTGTGATTAGCTAGAAGTTAATCTGCGATCCGTAGCATGGGAGGAAAAGGTTTTCAAATTTTGCTGCAGGTTTCTGCAGCATTTTTTTCTTACTAGGTATGTGAGCATCCCTCTTTCCATCAGGGAAAGAAAAACAACTGAGTGCAGTATGTGTCTGCAGACCTCTATTTTATTAAAATCTGTGAAGCATTTTGAGTAAAGAAAATTAATCAACAACTTTTTTTTGAACCAAAGGAACAAATGAAACTCTAAACTCACTGATACAATATTTTAATAGGAAAACATCTTGGGGAGGTATGGGTGGAGGAAAATGATAAAAAAAAAGTGCCACATTACAGATCAGAGATCTGAGTTTACTTCTTAACACTGTCATGATCTCAGAAGATGGAAGAGGCAGCACAATCAGTGAGGTTTCTTTATTCTTTTGTTTCCTTCTTTTTGCAGTGCTGGGGATGGAACCCAAGGTCTTGCAGGTGGTAAGCAAGTGCTCTACCACTGAGCTACATTCCTAGCCCTTAGTAAGGCTTTTGATGAGATGAACGTATTTGTAATGAAAAACACCTTTGAGACTTGGATAACGTCAAATTATCTTGACAAGTAGAATCATAGACTTGCAGAACAGGAAGTGCTCTAAAGAAATGCTTGCTATAGTCTTCTACTTGTAAATAGGGTTCTATGGCCTCCCTTGGGAATCAATTATGATAAACACTTGTAAAAGGAAATACTTCCTTACATCTCAATAAAAGCTGTCATTTTAAGCTCCTATCTTGTCTATTGAACTCTGTGAAGAAGAAACTTTCTCAATATCTTCCTTAAAAAAATATTCATGAAGGGCCGAGGATTTAGCTCAGTGGTTCCAGTGCCTGCCTAGCAAGTGCAAGGTCCCAAGTTCAATCCCCGGTACCAAAAAAAAAAAATTCATGAAATGAATAGACACTTTTCAGATAAAGAAACACAAATGGCCAATAAATACATGAAAAAAATGTTTAATATTGCTGGCCATTTGAGAAATGCAAATTAAAATAACACCGAGATTTCATCTCACTCCAGAAAGAGTGGCTACCATCAAGAAATCAACCAATAGAAGCTGTGAGGAAAAAAGAACACTTCTGCATTTCTGGTGACACTGTAAACTGATACAACCACTATGGAAATCAGTATGGAGATTCCTCAAAAAACTAAAAATAGAAATTCCATTTGACACAGCTATTCCCCTTCTAGGTATATTCCCAAAAGATTTAAAGGCACTACACCACAGTAAGTAAACTTTCTATACCTATGTTTATAGTAGCACAATTCATAATAGCTAAATCTTGTAAGTGTCCTATATGTCCATTAACAGATGAATGGATAAAGAAAATGTGATAGTTATACACAACAGATTCCTACTCTGCCATAAAGAAGGAGAAACTTGAATTATTTGTAGAAGAATGGATGCACCTTGAGATCATAATGTTAAGTAACTCAGACACACAAGCTTTAAATATCCCATGGTTTCTCTTATATGAAAAACACATTAAATATAATGTATGGAAAAAAAGACAGATGAGAGAGAGAGAGAGAGAGAGAGAGAGAGAGAGAGAGAGAGAGAGTATTGTAATCCAGTATGGACAATGTTATCTAAAAATTTACCTTGACTCAGTACAATTGTCTTATATGTTTTATATGTTCTTTAGCCTATTAGTGTGGTTTTTAATCTATATATATGATGATGAACTTTATAAGGTCTTATAAATAAATGAATCTGATGCTGCAAAAATAAAAGGGGATGGAGGGAAGGGGGAAAATAGAATTAAAATGTGTTATGTACATGTGTCAATTTCCTAGAGTGAATGTAAACATTATGTATTGCAAACATGTACTAATAAAAGTAAAATAAAAATCTTCATGGAGGTACAGCTTATTCTTTGGAATCACTACAGGGCCCAAATTCCACAAAAAAATTCCACAAAAGTGAAGTATTCTTCAGATGGAATATAGCCTAAATTTTTAGTTTATAGAGTCAAGGAAAGGAAAGGAGGAGGAATGGGTCATAGAGGTCCTTGGAAAAATCTATTGAACTGCAAGTGAAGGCATTCAATGCCACTTTCTATAATAATGACTTTCACATAGAGATTTCTTTCATAAATTTAATAATGTTTAAGTTTTCCTCAGGGTCTTCTCTATTTGTAGGATGTTATTTTTAAATTTTAAGATTTTTAAATTATAAGATTCTCTGGCCTCATATGCTTATTCAAAAAAAGAGAGGACAAAGGTGGAAATAATAGAGATGAGCTATTTGATATCTACCACTTTTCAGTACTATAATTCTCCTAAAATATTTTGTCATTTGTTTTGTAGTGCTTTGAAGGCAATGGTAAATTTAAAAGATTGGTTGTGATACAGCCATAGAAACTATGAATGCCATCTTCAGACAGTCACCTTTGGAAGCCATAAAATTACTGTTGTGAGGGTCAATACTCTATAATTAAAAGTCCCTTTTTCATAACTGACCTCTGAATCCAATGAAATCCGTTTCATTATTATACAGTCACACAGTTTTTGACCAGTGATTTTGTTATCCGGTTCAATAATACATTTTATTCATAAAACTTGGCTCAATGTCACTTTTGGCTGTCCAAATTCAAATCCACACTGAAACTGCAAAGATCAAGTAAGCCTAGAAAGATTTAAACCACATGCTGCATAACTGTTAGGGAAATCCAAAACAGAAGTTTCCAAGACATTTAGGGCAATGTCATTATCCCTCAATAAAGATAATAAGAGGTATAAAATTATTTTGACTCTATACGTTTCTGATTTGTCTTCTTTGAAAAATAGTCATACCTTGTTGGCTTTGGGTGGTGCCTGTAAACCCAGTGCTCTGGGAAGCTGAGGCAGAAAGATCACAAGTTCCAGCCTAGCAGTGGTAACATAGCAAGACCCTGTCTCAAAATAAAAAAGGGGGGACAGGGACGTAGCTTAATGGGAAGGCCCATAGTTCAATCCTCAATACTGGCCCCCCCCAAAGTCATACCTCATGGACCATCTAATGCATGGGTAGTATTATTCCACTAAATATCAAGAATCTTTTTCTAGTGAATTTGTACATGTTCTTTTCTCTATGCTACTTGGTTGATGTCTTTGATTTATAATTTACTAATTTTCAACATGGTCTAAATTTGATGTAACGTATACATCCAGTAAAATTTTATTTTCTTCTATTTTTTAATGAAATGTTACAAATCTTTGTAGACATGTTGGCATTTATCCTTTGGGTGATGGGAGGGACAGGGAAAGGAAGCAATAAAACTAATAGAAAAGCAGCCTGACTAGTATCCCTTGACTTTTGCCTTTACTGAGATGCAGGAAATACTCGAACATTCATTCTTGGCCATGTACTGTCACATACTGTTCTAGTCTCTGGGGAATCAACAGTGAGCATTACAGGCAAGGATTTGTCACTCATGGAACTTAGGCTTCATCCACAGGTGTCATTCCTCTTTTGGTTTATTTCCCAGACACAACTGAGCACTTACTGTCAGTTGAAATAGTATTCTACAGTGTAATCTCCAGTTCAATTTTTAAAGTCATAATTGAGAATGAATGTCACATGTTAGGGAATGAAAATCTTAGCTAATACCAATATTTCTTTTACTAGGGCTGCAGGGCACCTGATTCTTTCTTAGAAGCAAATTAAAATGGTTGTGCTCAATTTGCTTTTCACAAAGTTATCTTGATTATCAGTCAGAACTCTGTACTCTTCTAAATAGAAAGTGATTTTTTGTTGATTTGTTGTCCCATCTTCCAAAGTACTGAGAGTAAGATGCTCTCCAGTAATTACAGGGTACAATTTCCCCCCATATTGATGTTGTCTGAAAAATTAGAGTAATTTTCATATGGTGATGTATCTCTATATCTATCTATCTATCTATCTATCTATCTATCTATCTATCTATCTATCATCTATCTATCAGTCAAGCAACAGAAATAAAAAAAGGGACCCCTGATGAGGCATGAAAAAGTCTGAGAACACAGCACCTATCAGTGGCAATGATCCTTAAATTAACCTTACACCACATGTTATAGTACTGAAATTTTCATTAATTAGAAGACAGAGAGCCTACATTTACTCTCTTCCCTTAAATTAGAGACTCTAAGGCCAGTTTCATAAGTACCACTATAAGATGCACTCATCTCTTCTTATATATAATGTTAATATTTTTGATACACATTTAACATGCATATGTGTTTTAGCCTTGGCTTAGTATTACAACCTCTAAAATGGTAGGCTCTATGTTGGTTTAGTGTTCTTCAGGTATAATATTCTACTCAGATTGGTACTATAGGCCTATTATAGTAGCTGATACAAAAAAGGCATACAGTATCTATTTCTTAACTAATGAAGATAGTGTTTACTCATTTAGTGTAAATACTAGCCCAGCAAACACATGTGATAGCAACAGTATTATTTTGGCTTTTCCTTTTAGATAGTTTGGCTTTGTAAAAAGAGATGCACTTAATTTATGGGCTGAACAACTCCAAAGGCAGAGGCAGATTCATGTATAAACTCAGGCCTCACAAATTTGGAACTTCCACTATATAAGGAATATGTACAAAAGTGAAAACAATCTGATAAAAAATAATAAAAGTTCTAAAAGTTAGGGAAATGCCAAACTATAAACAAAAGATATGTATAACACAAGAAATTAATCAAAAGATAATTAATGTCAAGGAAAATTGGATTAAAGGATATATAACTATATCCACAGACATGAAGCAGACATTTATTTAAAAGGCAAGGCTTACTAGATAACTTCCAGACTTCCAGAAGTCAGAATAATAAAGCTTGCATTTATATTTTAAGGAGAGAAACTCTAAGAATTAAAAAGAAGTTAAAGATGGCAAAGCAATGGAACAAAGTCAAATTAAGAAACTGCTTTTCTCTATTTTCTTTAAAAATAAGCTAGATAGCTGCTGAAGGGCTAAGGAAAACACGCCAGAAGCCTAAGTTATGAGGTAAATCCATAGAGAATTCCTCAGTTTCTATTCTAGGATATTCTGGTTCCATAGGTATGTGTATCTGAACCATTAATTTATAAAACAGAAAAAATAAGACGAATATGGTCCTATAATTCCATGTCTCTCTTTTGATACTTTGAATCTTGGGTATGCTACAGCAGAGAAAGAAAGAGGGGGAGAGAGGGAGAGAGGGAGGGAGAGAGAGAGAGAGAGAGACAGGGAGGGAGGAGAGAGAATGATCTATGAAAATATGTGAAAACAATATATTATGGATCTTTTCAAAATTAGGTTTGAATAACTCAGAGGTAGCAATCAGAGATATTCTGTTTTAAAATCCTTTTTTCCATAGTAGGAATAATAAGGGCACTGTTATGTACTAGTAATTGTACTCTGGGAAGCAAGCCATTCCATCTGTATATACAAACTCTAGCTATATTCCACAATGTAAAACACATTTTGCTTTTGATTAGATCCTTGATCATGACCTAGATTTGGCCAAATATCATTGCTTACTTACTAATGTGAATATCCTTTTCTTAATATGTTAATGCCCTACTGCCTTCTCCTTTACTTCCCTCCTCCCTGGGTAATGTGCCATTATTTACAGATGAGTTTTCTGGCCTCATCATGAATCTTTTGCTAAATTGCCATATTGTTTAGTATAAATGGATTTTGCCATTAAGCTTGAGATGTTGGACAAATAAATTAACCAAGGATTTAGTGAGTTTATAGACATACTGAATTTTATTTCCTATACAAAACTTCGTAATAATAAATGTCATATTTTAGACTTGACTTCTTTCAATGTGAACTTCTGCATAAAGACATTTTGACTCATGGAAATGTGTACAATGAAACCTCAGTGTTACTTTCTGAATATTGTGTTTATACTTAAGCACTCATAAAAGTAATATATGACACACTTTGTTACACCTAAGCGATTTCATATGACTAGATTTTATCCCATAAAACATTATGACTATTTCACTTCTTTTAAAGTACCAACTCCCCAAAAGAGAGAAGTTGGGATTTTTTATTCTCTTCAAAAGGTCTTTGAAGATAGCTAGGCTTAAAGTAGAAAGATCAGGTACATGTTTGAAGAACAGTCCTTCTTTAATGATTTTTATCATAAAGAGAAAAAATAAATCCTAGAGATATGAGCAGGTGAGTAGCTTGCCATGGGTACATAATGAAGATTTAAAGGGTCAGAGTCAGTCACAGGTGAATATTAAATCACACAGTGATGCTGAAAAATGAAAAAGCTGATGCTAGAATGTACAAATAAATTAAACCTAAGGTACTTATTATAGTTCACTTCAGGATTTCACAACTTGGAGTGACAGGGGTGGAAATAAACAAGTTCAGGTACTTTACCCAACAATGGCTGAGTCAATGTTGATGAAGAATCAAAGGAGTCACTGAAATATTAAAAGGTTTTAAAAACTTGGGTGTGGGGGGAGAAGAGAGAAACAGCTAGAGGGCTTTGAAAAATGTAAACCAAAATACTATTCATTATTAGATTTTTAGTACAGGAACAGAACAACTACTAGTTACAAATATGGCAATCAATAAATATTTGCCAATTAACTTCTATGTGCCACACACTACTGTGTAATAAAAGTTCAAAGATAACCGGACACAGTTACACCAGAAGAACTCACAGCATAAAAGGCAGGTCTGCATATGTCCAATTCTAATGAATTGGGGTTACAACAAACATATTCACAATGTAACATGAGCATATATAAAATAAAGACAATTAATTTTCCCTAGAGTTGGGGGAAGTACTAGACAAGATGGATCAGAGAAAGTAGCCATTGAATGGAGTCTTGAAGGATGGAAATTATTTTGTCAGGTAGAAAGGAAACTGCAAGCATTAGCATTGCAAGTAAAGAATAGTGGTTGCTGGGGATAAATTGCATAAGATTTCCAAATGCTAATTTAGACTTTACAGTCAACCATGGGAGGCTAGTGAAGGTTTCTGAGAAGATGAATGTCACAAAGAGACCTGTGCTTCAGAAAAAAATATGTGACAGCAACATAAAGATAGCATGAAGGATGCTAAAACCAAACACAGGACAATTGAGAAGATTACTGCAGCAGACCTTGGGAAAGATGACAAATACTGAAAGTAGGCATAATCAATATGAATTAGAGAATGAACAAATTAGAACAGTGATGGAAAAGAAGATACAAGTTGTGGCATTAACCAAAGAGAACATCAAAGAGAGGAATCTGGGAAGAGATGTAACGAGTTTTATTTTCAATATTCTGAGTTTGAGGTAGTTGTGATTAGCTTAGTTAGAGGCATCCAATAGACAATAAACTTGAGTCTACAGCTGAGAAATAAGACTACAACTTAGGAAAGCAAAGAAGCCATAAAAATAGATATGAAATTTTCAGGAAAAAAATATTCAGGACCAAAGATAGCTCTTAGGTAAGGCTTCAATTTAAAATTAAAGGGAGGGTAACCAAAAGACAGAGACTGAGGAGATACTTCTACTGAAAATCAAAACCAAGAAAGACTTCCCTCATTATGAAAACCTGTTGTTCAAGTGGTCAGGTTTTAAATGTATTATATCATAAAGCAGAGTTGGGATGGGGTGGAATAAGGAATATAAACCATTTATTGTATACCTATACCCTATAGTCACTAAATGTCTTCTGTCTCTGTGGATGAATAAGTGAGATGAGGACTATAGGACAAGCATGAGTCTCACAGAGAAACTCTGGAGTTGCCTCCTATAAATATCTTGCTTATTACAATGCAAGATGGCAGAAGAATTTCTCCATAGGTGGCAATATATAAAGAAGTAAACTTCACCAGGAAAGAAAAAGGGAAATTTAACAGCTGAATTGATACCACATCTTGATCAATGAAACCCTAAGTTCCCATTCTCTCAAAACCAATCTTCCCTCTTAAAGAAGGACTGTTGTGGTGGCACATACAGCTCAGAAAGCTGAGGCAGGAGGATCTCGGTGAGTTTGAGGCCAGCCTGGGCTATACAGTGAGTTCAAAACCAACCTAAACTACACAGAAAAACCCTGTCCCCCCCCAAAAAAAAGACTGAGTTAAAACTCAAGATACTGTATTTGTTGCCTATGATTTCACTGAGAGAATCTTTCTTTAATAAACTTATTTATATCTTCTGTATTGATGGCCAGCAAATTTTCAGTACAGGGCTAGATAGAAAATATTTTCAACTGTGGGTCATATAGACTTGGTATCAACTTCTAGGTATTGTCCCTGTGGTGTGAGAGCAGCATATATAATACATAAACAAATTAGTATGCCTGCATATCCATACAACTTTATTTACAAAAACAGAGGATGGGCTGGATTTGGTCTCAGGCCACAAGGATGCCAATTAGAAAAACAAATATCATGAAGCTGGATTATAAAACCACAATATATTAAACTGTTTTTGTATATGTGCTGCCGAAGCGAGCACTATTAAACTGTTTTTGAGGGGAGCGAAAAATCCTAGAACTAGAGAGATTAGGTAGTTATGTATGATATTCTTTCAGCCATACAAGAAAGGCTGCCTTTCCCCAAGTATTTCCTTGATCAGCTAGTCCCACTGCAAGAAGTTCTTTTTTGGTACCAGGGATCGAACTAGGGTCACTGCAAGAAGTTCCTAAGGTGCTCTTTGTCATGAAAGTATCTTATTTCTCCATTTTGAAAGATAGTTTTGCAGGGTACATCAATCTGGGTTGGAGGCTGTTTTCTTTTAGGGCTTGGAATATGTCACTCCAACCTCTTCTTGCCTTGAGGGTTTGTGTTGAGAAGTCTGCTGTGATTCTGATGGGCTTTCCTTTGTATGTGATTTGTTTCTTTTCTCTCACTGCTTGGAGAACTTTGTTCTTCTGTTGTGTTTCTGGAATCTTAACAATTATATGCCTATGTGTAGATGTTTTTTTGATCAAGGCTATTTGGAGTCCTACATGCCTCACTTATCTGTATGTCAAGCTCTTTTCCCCTGCTTGGGAAGTTTTCTGCCATTATTTCTGTGAAGAGATTTTTTATGTCATCTGCATTCTCTCCTGTTTCTTCATTGAGCCCAATCAGTCTTATGTTATTCTTCTTTGCATCATCTAGCAGCTGCTGGATTGATTTCTCATGTTCCCTTATAATTTTGAAGCAATTTTTCTTTTCCTGGTCATTAATTGCAATCTTATCTTCTATATCTGAAATTCTGTCTTCACATTGGCTCATTCTGCTGTGTAGACTTTCAATGGAGTTTTTCATGTCCTGGAAATCTATTTGCATCTGTTTTATGGATTCCATTTGTTTCCTAGGTTGGGATTCCATCATGTTCCTCAGCTCCTCTCTAGATTTATTAATCATGTCTTGCACTAGGAGCACAATCTCTCCCATTATCTGAGAAATTATTTCTGATTTCATTTTTTCCAAATCCCCTTTTGTTGCCAGTCCAGTGGGTCCAGGTGGTTGAGTATCAGAGTGTTCCATCTCATTTCCCTTTGGGGTTGCTGTAGGTGATCTGGAACTCTGATTTTGAGTCTTATTTATGTGTCTTCTCATTTCAATTGGGGGGGCGGGGGGATGCTGTTGGCACCCGTGAGGATCACCTTCTTTGAGCTGGGAGAGGTGGGACAGGGGCCGGGAGTGGTGGTAGGGATGGTGGCCCAGAATCCCTTTCCTCTGGGCTGGAAGCAGTGGGTTATATTATAACATGCAGTACTATTTTCCTAATAATTATGTTTACAATTTATTGTGTCACTTTCCTCCATTACAAATCAGGCTTCATTAGGGGCAGGGATTTAGCTCAGAGGTTGCAGTGCCTGCCTTGCAAGCACAAGATCCTGAGTTCAATCCCCTGTACCAACCCCCCCCAAAACAAAAAAGAAATCATGCTTCATGAAGGCAAGGATTTTTTTGTTTCAATTCACTGAAGGAATTTAAGCCACAGTATGTAGAACAGTGTCTATCATTTAGTAGGTACTCAATAAATAAATGATTGTTGAATGGATGAGAAGCAAGCTAGAAAAGCAGAACTATCTTCTATAAATGTCTTCTAGCTAAGACCAAACACAATGAAGAAAGGATAAGTTGAAAATAAATGGATGATATTTTCACTTTACATTTCTATTTCCTAATATGTTTTTAAAAGGTATTTAAATAAATGCAAGTATGTATTTCACAAATACAATAAGTATGCATTTCACAAGTACAATATAATCATTTGTATTTTTCCAATTTGGAACTCTTGTCAATGCTAAGCAGCAATTTACATTTTGTTTTTTGTTTTGTTTTGGTTTGGTTTTTTAGTTCAGGCTAGCCTTGAACTCATGATATTGCCCTGGCTGGCCTCAAGATCACAGTGATCCCCCTGCCTCAGCTTCCTAAGTGGTGGGATTGTAGGTATGTGGTACCACTTCCGGTTTTGTGGGAAAAAAAAAATGTCTGCTAGACCTCAGACATAGGACTAATATTTAAAATATATAAACAATTCGGGCTGGAAATTTAGCTCAGTGGTGCCACGCCTGTCTCATAAGTGTAAGGTTCTGAGTTCAATCCCTGGTACTGGAAAAAAAAAATTTTTTTTTTTAAAATACATATATAAACAACTCAAAAAATCTGACCCCCCCAAAAAATAAAAGACCTAATCAAAAAATGGTCAACTGAAAATTATGGGCATTTCTCAGCAGAAGTACAAATGGTCAATAAATAAATACATGAAAAAAATATTCAATATCACTGGCCACTACAGAGATGTAAATTATAATAGCACTGAGATGCTATCTTGCTCCAGAAAGAATGGATATCATCAACAAATCAAATAATATCAAATTCTGGTGAGGCTGCACGGAAAGAGGAACCCTTCTACATTGTTGGTAGGAATGTAAACTAGTATAGCCACTATGGAAATCAATATGGATTTTCCTCAAAAAACTAAAAATAGAAAGTCCATTCAATTCAGATATTCCCATTCTACGTATTTTCCTAAAAGAGTTAAAGACATCATATTACAGTGATGCACACATACTCATATTTAGCAGCACAACTCATAACAGCTAAATCTTTTAAGCATCCTATGTGTCTATTAACAGATGAATGGGTAAAGAAAATGTATTTATGAACAATGGAATACTACTCTGCCATAAAGAAGGTTGAATTTTGGGGGGGGTATTGGGGATCTAACTCAGGACCTTGTGCTTACAAGGCAGGCGGTGGCACCACTGAGCTAAATCCCCAGCCCCAAGAAGGGTGAATTTGAGTCATTTGTAGGAAAATGGATACACATTGAGACCATAATATTAAATGAAATAAATCAGACAGACAAGCTTAACTATCGCATGGTTTCTCTTATATAAGAAACCCAAAATATAAATAAATCAAAGAGAAAAAAAAAGATACACAACAGGAAACAGTAAGGTACATTTTTTGCAAATGGGAAGGGGACCAAGAAATGGAAGGAGGAGGAATTAGGGGAGGTAAAGGGGTTATAAAAGAATTTAGACGTGTTATATACATGTACCAAGCCCCCATGATGAATGTAATCATTATGTACTTCAAACATGTACTTATAAAAAATAAAAAGAAAATTTTAAAAGCACAACAGATATAAAAGCAAAAATAGTAACTGTTTTGTGATTAAAATTCTAATATGTTTCACATACAAAAAGTTTAAGAAATTATGCTTTATGATTTTGAAATTTGGTTCAAGGAAAAAATGAGAGGTAATCCAAGAAGATACACATATTCAGGGTACTTATTCTCAATTTAAATTATTATATTACTTTTTGGGGTTAACTATACTTTTATATTATTAACAATTAGTGTTTATGAATAGAAAGGCACCTTAGTTGAGGTAAATCATAGTTCTGTTTTTTTAGTTTTTTGTTTTTTTTTTTTTTGAGACAGAGTCTCACTGCATAGCTCAGACTGACCTTGAATTTGCTGGGATTATAGGCATAAGCTACCATGCCTGGCTAAGCACAGTTCTTAAAATGCACATTAGAGACCAGTTCCAGAATGCTAAGAAAATACTAGTGTGAATGGGTCCAAATAGATAGTCACCAAATAGATTACTGATTTACAGTTCCTTGCCTATGGGAATTTTGAAGAGTGTGTCATGTGAAAAACAAAAGAGAAGCAAGACTCCATTGGTCTATTTATAAGTGGCTTACAACAGACATAATTATTAGCATCCCTTAAAGACAAGGTGTTTGTAAAATCACATCACAAAGTGAGCCAATTAACATTCTTAATCATAATTGAAGACGTAATTACTGGTACTATACACTGAATGATGATGGTCATTTCTATATAAGCATAAACCCCTAGTGCTTTTACAAACAAATAAAAATTACAGGAATGAAGTTTTCATATGACTTTCTGCCTTTTTTAAGAAAGACAAACTGATAGTACATGTGTACATGCAAAGGGAAATGCTTGCAAGGATATATATGCCAAGTTATTATTATTAATTATCTCTGGTAGTAAAACTTTGGTTGATGTTTTTTCTTTTTTGTGTCTACATTTTCTAGTTTTCCTACAATTTGCATGCATGATGATAATATCATTTTTACAAACCATATGAACCAGGACATCTTTTAGCAATATTGAACATATTAGTAACTAACACAGAGATCAAATGAATAACTGAAATCACTAAAATATTAAATGTATTGACAAATAGATGTGTTATTAACTTATCTATTACCGATTTTACCAATTTTCCAAATTACAACTAAAAAAATATCCCTAGCAGATAATCCTGAAACAGGGTTTCTTAATTTCAGTACTATTGACATTTCAGCTGTCCTGTACATTATTGGTGTTTAGTGCCCTTCCTGACTTCACCCATTAGATGCCAGCAGAACCTTCTCCTTAGTTCTGATAACCAGTTATGTCTCTGGACTTTGCCAAATGTCCCTTGGAATGCAAGCTCACTCTTGGGTGGGAACTACTTACTGGCCTAAATTAATACCCAACAAAGTAGTCTTTGAACTGTTGCTTTTGCCCTAGATAATCTGCATTGATTGTCCTATTGTTCAGGATAGCTGTCGATCAATAAGAAATAATTGAAACTTGGTTAATGCTAATCAAACATATGGTAGATAAGCTTTAGATCACAATAATTAGTTGATAACTGCTTTTTGGCAATAAAAATTGCCATTTGGTTGTTTTGCCTCTTTGAATTCAGCAGGAACACCAGGAAACATCGTATGCTTACCACTAAACTTATTTATTTATTTATTTTGGTACCGGGGATCGAACTTGGGTCCTTGCACTTGCACAGCAGGCGGCGAAACCACTGAACTACATCCCCAGCCCTACCACTAAACTTAAACACCAAAATGAGGTTGGGGAGAACAAAAGGGAAAGAACATCTTTGAACATAAAAGGCAAGACAAGAGCGAAACAATGATTATATGTCACTTTGTCTTTGAAGTCTACCTTCAATCAGACAGAATAAGTGCCTCTCTCTTCTGTGCTTACATTCTTTTTGTATATATGTATCATATTTCATTATTATTATTTGTTCCCACCAGCATGGAGCTCAGGAGGGTAAACATTTTGATTTATTGATGTTCTTTTGGTTGGTTCATTTGTTGTTTTCTCAAGGCATGAAATCATTCATATATATCCTCAGCTGTTAGCACCTGTGATTGATCCATAGTGAGCTAATTGCCGGGCTAATCCCAGAGGTTATGAAGATGCACACATTAAAAGGCAAAATGTGCTAGGATAGTGGTATGAAAGCACATGGAAGGGTTATCTACATGAAAATAGAAATGTTAGGGAGGGCTGCTTAGAGGAAGTGACTTGAATATGTTGACCTACAACTGGAGGAGGACAGTCAAAGGGAAGGGAGAGTAGGTAGACCAGACCAAAGGAGCTCAATGGGCACGACTGTAGGGAGAGTCCTGCCTGTCACTGCTAGGGTGGTGTCTTTTCTGATTAAAGAGTGATTCTACAATAGACAAAGATGACGCAGAATGAAAAAAACACACCAAGCTGAGAGAGTAGCACTGGTAGCATTAAACTCAAGGATCTTCATGCCCAGGTTGTAAGAGGCATGCTTGAGGTACTCTGTGGTACTTTTGGCCAGTCTCAAGACTACTCAAAAAGATTAGCTTGTATACTGTATTGCTTATCTTATAACTTTCCTACTTCATGATGTTTGGACATAATTCAATAATAACTTATTATGGGTAACACTTCTATGAAAAATTGTATCTGAGGTGTTACCAGGACTAAAGACACTGCATGTTGTTTTCAGATTCTAATTTTTACTAGACTTTAATAGGCAAAGAAGGCACTGAATTGATTTTATTAATATTTTTAACAATTACCTTATGTTTGATTTTTAAAGGGCAAAATTTAGCTTTTCATAAACAATTCTGAAAACTTTTAGAAATATTTTTAGAAACTTTCATGATACTTTTAAATACATATTTAAAAACCATTCGACATGTAGGCATTTTTATGATGTTGGGTAATTTGGATTTTCTTTCTGTATACCATTATTACACATTCCTTTAGTTGTTATTAACATTTAGCTTTTCTGTACAAGGAACAGTCATATCACAAAAATAGGACACCCACTTCTGGCCTGAAGAGTCAAGCAGAATACAACAGTTGATAGATGACAGCTTTTTCTAAAGAACTCAATGATAACTGTATATATTACAGTAAGGCTTGCTCTGTGGCACAGCTGGAAAATGAGGTATTCTGGTCAAATATTCTACTTAATAGAGTTACGATATATTTTACATGCATTGCTCCTTTTCAAAGAGTTGCAATAGATCAAAATAAACCTAAGGCTATGCAGCCAGGGTGATCCCAGCGGAGCTCAAAGAGAATTATCTGGGTGTATGTGATTAACTAGAGAGAGTTGGTAAACCCTTAGGACTCTATTTGCATGAAAGGATTTATGTGGGTATTTTCTTCATTGATGGCTTCTAGGAAAAGAAAGATACATGCCTAGGTGCTTGGATAAAATGGAGGAAAGAGAGCAATGGAGGTGTTTATGGTATTAGGATCTCCTTCAAGTCTCTAGGACTTGAAACATCTTTTAAAGCCTCTAAGGAGAAGGAGATTAGAAGAGTAGGGAGAGAAACTGTTTGATAAAGTGTCCTGTGAAATAAAACTACTTCTACACTAATCATAGCACCATTATGGAATTTCAAGGATTGGTGAGATAACTGGCCAGCAGCATTTCTATCTAAGGCAACCCTAGGCAGCTTTGCTACCAAAGAAACCCAACAAAACAATAAAACAAAAATATCAAAAATTACTTAGCAGAGGGGAACTGGAGCTATAGCAAGATAGGAAGGACAGGGGGTTTGTCTGCTTTGTTCAATGCTATGTTCTTATCATTCAAGAATAGTAAGTACTCCCTAGCTCATTTGTGAGCAAATGTCAACTGGTGACTAAAAAATGACATGTTTTTAGAATGCATGAGATGACTCCAGATGTGCCTGTGGGAATGGAAACTATAGGAATTTGAGTCCTGCTAAGAGAAGGAAAGAAGAGATAATTTTGAATATTTGGGTTATTGTTACTAAGGCAACCTCCCTCTGAAGTCCCAAGTGATGAGACCTGGAGACATTTAGCTTACAGAGAAAACTAAATTATTCAAAAAACACATCAAGGTCTTACAGTTTCTCAAGGTCATTTTCTTAAAATTAATTACCATTTTATTGGCAAAGCAAAAAGAAATCAACTTTTGAGGCATCCAATACAGATTTCTGGGTGATAGAATTCTAGATAACAGTTTATGTTACTAAGACATACTTGATAAAAGAATGTATTTGATTTCTTATAAAAGTCCACCATTTTTATAAGACAGTATTGCATTAAAGTTTCCCTTAACGTCCAAAACTTTGTGAATCAAACGGTTTAAAATGTGTTAAAATAATTTAGTCTTCTTGAATCAAGAATTACAGACGTAATCTTTTTATATGAAAATTCATCCTCATTTCTTTAAAGGCAAATTACCTTTAATGAATGAACAAAATTTTCTATATAATATCAATTTAGTATTTTGAGTCTAGCTAAATGCAGATGCTCACTTTGGTTTACCAGTTATAGTTTAGATTTAGACATGACTGAGGCTTTAAAAAAGGGAAAGATAGTTTAGAAAATATGAGAGTTTCTCAAAATTAAGTATCTCCATAACTCTACATGGCTACACAGGGAGCTCTCAAAAAGCTTATAATGTAAAAGAATAGTCACTTAAAATAGAAGAAAGAAAAACCCTGAGAATTGCCATAAGTTTGACTTTGGTTATCCTAATTTTTCCATGGCATGTATGCCAGCTGTGGGAGCAAATAAGGCATGATGGCAACCACATACTGGTCTCTCTGCCTTCTTCTAGTTTCCATACTGACTTTCTTCTCTATTCTAGCAGGCCTCGGTCCTCTCAGGGACTCACTGCTGCTTCTATTTTCCAGATTTGAGTTTTTCCAATCTGGAAGAGAGTAAATAAGTGATTGTAAGGGCTAGGGATGTAGCTCAGTGGCACAGCACCTGCCTAGCAAGCATGAGATCCTGAGTTCAATCCCCGGTACAAAAAAACCCCCAAAACCCCCCAAAAAACCCAAAAAACCCCCCAAAAACCCAAAAAACAACCAAGCAAAAAAACCCCAAACAAATCAACAATAGTAAGTGATTGTGGCCCATTAGGAACCAACCATAGATGGTCGGACTTTTAAATAATCAGTTTTTGTACACCACTTTAATTTTTAAAAATTCACATTTATCATGAAACCATAGGAAAATCATGAATTTTAAGTCAGGAAAGTAACATTCTCTTGTTTTCTTTTTAATCTTACTATGACTAAAATGTCATGGCGAATAGATTAGAAGATAAAAATAAATAAGAGGGGCTGGGAGTGTGGTTCAATGGTAGAGTACTTGCCTACCATATGTGAGACCCTGGGTTTAAGCTGCAGCAACACACACACACACACACACACACACACACACACACACACACACACATCCACATAAAAAAAATGGATAAGAAAAATAAACATAGTCACCTGTCATAAGGCCACTGTTATTGTCCAGCTGAGAGATGGAGACGGCCGAGGATTAAAACAGTGTTAGTGAGCTTGGAGACAAATAGACATATTTAAAAAGATAAAAGGATGTCATATCTAAGAACAAAAGCAGCAAGAATGAATAATGGCATAAAAGTCCATGATTCCTTGATACCAAATAGTCTCCTAACACTCAGCCATTTTAATGCTTATCTAAGAGCTAAAGTTTATTTATCAAATAAACAGTTATACATATTTGTTTTGTTGAAGGAAAATATAATATTTTCTTTTTATGTTATCTCAATGCATCTGGTAATTTACAAAGCCTAGATGGGCACGGTAGAGCACCCCTGTAATGCCAGCACTTGGGCTGAGGTAGGAGGATCACCCGGGGTTCAAGTCCAGTCTGGGCTATATAGTGGGACCCTGTCTCAAAAAAACAAAAACACAACACTTAGAGAGGATGGCCACAAGTTCAAGGCTAGCCTGGGCTACACAGTGAGTTCAAGGCCAGGCTGGACTATACAGGGAGACCTTCTCTCACAAAAAATGAAAACCAAAACCAAAAACTTTCAAAAACCACAAAAACCTTACAAAGTCTTATTTCTGTATTGCTAGTATATGAGGCATAGCATGAGGACACATACAACAAATATTTATTGAGTTGCTGGGTAACATATTGCTCATTTAAAAAAAAAGGAAAAAAACAAAAACACCCAAAAGCAGGAGGAAACTGACAGATTTGAAAGAGAAAAGAAGTATTTTCTATTACATATTTGGAGCTATGAAAGTTATTGAAGTATAATACTTGCCTCAAACAATTTCCCAACAGCTGAAATTAATTTTATGCCTATGCAAGGTATTGCATGGTGGTGAAACATATAAGGTTCACTGATTTTGAATATTCTATTCAAAACATCTCAAAAGAAAAAACTACTATTTGTGCAGTCAACTATTTGAACTAGTAGGATGACTGAAGCATAAAGGAGAATAAGCAAAAAAGATATTTAGGCAGGCACTGCATAAGCATGGAATTCAATTTTCTTACAGAAAATATTTCACTTGAATTTAAGTGCTATTAATTAACCTTACCTATATTATGTGCTGATTTACTTATTTATTTTGGCTTTTTGAGACAGAGTCTCACTATGCAGTTCAGGCTGGATTTGAATTCACTATACAGCCCAGGCTGGGCTTGAACTTATGGTGATCCATGTGACTCAGCCTCCAAGTTGAGTGCTGGAATTACAGGCATGTGCCACCATTCCTAGTTATATGCTGATTTTAAAATTATGGAAAAAATCTCAAAAAAAACTAATTAGAAAGACAGTCTAAGTTCTGAATTTTGAAATATTTCCAGTTACATATATCTCTATCAGTATATTGTACATTAATTTCTAATACCTTCAATATGATCATTAGTTGAGTTCTATTTATTCTCTAATATGAATATTAATAATTAATAGAGCAGCATCCCAAAGAGGTTGCCCAATTCTGCTTTCATTTGTTTGAATGTGATTATCTTGGAAAAGGTCTTAATCCATAATGTCAATCCCTCTTGTTATTCTGTTTTTCTCCATTTTGTAGGTGCTATCTTTCTCTGAGAAAGATTTTTTGGTATGTGCATTTTGTTTATGTTACACATGCCAAATAGATATCCCAACATGAAACTCTGAGCTCATTTTGAAGTAATTTTTGGTATCACATGAATCAGAACTCTTATTTTCTTCTCAGCACTACTGATATTTTATTGCTTCCATCTACAGTCCAATATGCTTTTAGCACTAAGAACCCTGAGGCCAAACACACACAGCACTAAGAAAATGGGAATTTCTGGCAGTTACAATTTTGTCTCTCTTTCAAGGTTCTTCCTTCCCCTGGGAGCATGAAATCACTTTAAGCTCACTATGAAACAGCAGCATGGTGAGCAAAAGTGATCAACAGAAGTTGGTGATGTTGATTTAGGGGTGTTCAACTTACAGGTCAGCTATAAAATCCTTAAATATGCTTGTCAAAGTCTGCTTGTCCAACTCCTATGCCTTTTTCCAGACTTTTCCCAAACGTCAAATTCTCTGTGAAAGCCTCTCTGGCCAACACAGGCAGAAATAGGCAGTACCTTCTTTGTATTATTATTGTACCTTGACATATTACTATGGTAGCACTTAACTGAATTACATTTCACTTTTGCTTCTCTCTACTAATGGTTAGAGACAGACTAGTCTCTTCCATTCTCTGGACCAGAATATCATCAAAAGTCAAGTTGGTTTTCAACATATAATTGAAAGACTTGTTAGATAATGGCTAATAATACTAAACATTTGTATAGCATAGGATACAAGGACTTTTTACATAGTGGCAAGAAGACGTGGCAATAATTATCATCTATATTTTATAGATGAGGAAACCAATGCCCAGAGAGACTACATGATGAACCCAAGTTCAAAACTGCTAATAAGTTACACACTAAGTTCTCATGCCAGTAAGGTGATAAAAATTGGTAGAGAGAAGTAGTAGCAGCTGTGTTATGTAAGGCCAAAATGGCAATGGCTGGCCAGGATTGCATTAAGTATTTCAGATTGGCAGACACATTGTAGGATCTGGTTACTGGCTTTGACATTCAATCTGAACAGGCTCTTAAGAAGTATAATGCACATTAAAGCAGGCATAAGAATGTCAGATTTTGTTTTATAATGAGAGGAAGGATTAGTGATAAATTCTTTCTCTGTATTCAAGTCACACATGCAGTGAAGTCAGTAGAGAGGAAAAGACATAATACATACTGCTCTGTCATTTCTGAAGTTTTGACCGTGACTCAAAAACTGCTGAAGTGGAGTAAGTTCATAGAGACTGGTATTCTAGGTCTTTCATTTTAAAACAAAACAAAATGACAACAAAAAAAAAGGAAGAACTAAAAAGGATGACATACCTAAAGTCACAGAGTTTATTAGTGGCAGTACAAGGACATAGAATTGGGTGTTCTTCTAGGACTGGAAGTTTCATTGTTCTGGAATGGGGGAAAGAAATGTACGGAGACACAGAAGTTGGGTAAAAAAACAAAGCCTTTACTCGCCAGCGAGGGGAACCGCCAGAAACTCGTCTGATCAATGTCCACGCCGTCCTTTGTTTTAACATTTCCTTTTATATCTTCTTTTAGCCATTACCTCATTTCTGGTGGTCTTAGTAAAATTTCTGTTTCTCTTTTACAACTAGTTCCTGTTAATGGTTATAGTCACAGACATATAACAAACAGATGGCGCCTAAAACACATACATTGTAAACTACCCAAACATTTCTACTTTGCTTTTCTCCAGGTTAAATGTTATCTACAGTTAGGTTACAGGTCAAAGGTTCAGTTAGCCATCACCTTAAACAATAAGAGTTACGGGAAAGGTAAATCTTAAAGGAATGGGTTACTTATTCTACTTCAGCTACCTTAATAACTAATCTATAGTTTAAATTTTCTCTATCACCATTTGACCCAGCTATTCCTCTGCTGGATATCTTCCCCGAAGAATTAAAAGAATCATACCACAGTGATATATGTGCACCCATGTTCATAGCAGCACAATTTGTAATAGCTAAAACTTGGAAGCAGCCCAATTGCCCATCAACTGAAGACTGGATAAAGAAAATGTGGGGTTTTTAAAAGTAAAATGGAGTACTACTCAGCCATCAAAAATGAGAAATTAGAGACATTTATAGCTAAATGGATGCACATTGAGGTGATACTCTTAAGTGAAATAAATAGGACACACATGTATAAATACTGAATAGTTTCTCCAGTGTGAGAAACTGAAAGTGTAAATAAGGACTAAAAGGTATAATGGATAATGTGAAATAGGAAGAAAAGGGGCAAAGGGGAAGGGGAAGTGGGAGGGGTAGGGGAAAGGAAAGAAGGGAATGGAATTAATATGAGAAAATGGAAAAATGGAACCAAAATCTTTGTAAATAGGGAGGGATGGAGGGGTTGAAGGGAGGGCTGGGAAAGGGTGAAAAATAAGAACCAAGAGAGATTATGTAAAGGTGAAAATTTCCAATGATGAATGTCATTATATTGTATGCCTAAAATGTACCAATAAAATAAAATTTTTAAAAAAATAATTGGTTGTTCTTAATAATAATGTCCATTTTTTTAACAAGTTATGATTGAAAGAAATACAAGAATAGTTCTTAGCAAGCCTCCTAAGCATCTGGCTAATATGATTACACATAGGCTGTAACATTATTCTTGGAAGAACACTGCAACTTAGAAGAAATACACCATCTACTAAGGTACACCTGGGTACTACTGAAGTAACAAGGCACATAATGTGAAAGGCAATGTTTCAGGATTCAAATCATGTTCAAATTAGTATTTTTTAATAGAGCTATTTACTTCTATAATTTTCTGTTTGCAATTTTTGGATCACAGTTGAGCATGAGTAACTGAAAGTATGGAAAGTGAAACCACACGTAAGAGAAGAGTACGGTACTATATTTTTTCTTACTGAAAATAATCTAGGTAGATGTAACTTCAGTGCTTATGTATTCATACCACATTTATAGCTTTTAACTTTTAAAAATGATTTGACTACTTTATCTTAACCCTCTTCTCCTTGCCAATAAAATAGTTTCCACTAATTATTGGTCAGCTAAAGAGTCAAATATGTGTCTCTATTAAAGGCAAAGACCAAAATCAGCTAAGATGCTCAACAAAAATGACAACCAATAATATATATATATATTTTGGGATAGCATCTATTACCAAAGTTGCTCATTTAACTCTTGTGATGTACTGTGGTTTATCTGTCCTGGGTTAATAGATGAAAACAATTTGGTTTCTATAAGCATACTGTATCTCACAGATTGTGTAAGTCGCACTAAAATAAACTGATTTCATGGAAGAAATATCACTGATTATGATAGGGAATCGTATTTAACAAATAACTGCTTTGGGGAGAGAAACATACCTCAACCTGCAATAAATTTGTTTGCAAACTGATCTTCTTGCTGAGGATAATTACAAGAGTTCCTTCTTTCAAATATGGGATCTTTATTTTTTGCTATCAAATATTATGCATATTTTTCTGTTTCTATCATAGAGTCTGTGGCCTTCCTTTTAATTCTTTGTTGGATTCAGAAGAGATATATTAACACAGAATTTATAGTTTGGGTTTGTTTTACTTTTGTTTTGTGGGACTAGGTCTCACTACATATTCCAGGCTGATCTTGAACTCACTATGTGGTCCAGGCTGGCCTTGAACTCACAGCAATCCTCCTGCCTCAGCCTCCCAAGTGCTGGGATTAAAGGTATGTGCTACCATGCCTGGCAACATAGCATTTATATAACAAAGCCTTCACTTCTGTTTAGGATGTTAACTTGTACCCTAACTGTCCACCACCAATTGATGCTAATATTTACTGTTATTTCCAAGAGTAACAGTTTAAAATAAGAGCCTACATTTTGAAAATAATGTTAGCTATTAAAGGGCATTTATATAATTTCAAATGTATTTATATAGTTTCAAATATATATAGATTCAAAATCAGTTTCTCATTTAGGCTACAAAAGAAACTTGGCCATAGCAAGGTATGGTGGCAATGCCTGTAATCCTAGCACTCTGGGAGACTGATGTAAGAAGATAGAAACTTTGAGCCCAGAGTTGGACACTTAGTGAGAATCTGTCTCAGAATAAAAATTTTAAAAAGGGATGGGAATGTGGATCATCATGAAGGCCCTGGGTTCAAGCCCTAGTACCACCAAAAAAAAAAAGGAAGGAAGAAACTTGTTCATAAACCACATTTTCATTTATAAAGTAAATATTTTAGGTATTAATTTTGTTAGATGAAATTATAATATTATGTTATATAAAAATCAGGCTATTTAAGTACCAATTTACTTATTTTCCATATAATTTTGGTAGTCTATTCCTAAACTTCTTCCATGTATTCCTAAGTTGAAGATAATTCACTTTGGTCTCCATAATACATTAGGCCAGTAACCAATTTTTATCCATGTTACAGGTATAAAATACCTGTCAAGGGCCGGGGATTTAGCTCAGTGGTTCCGCTGCCTGCCTCGCAAGCACAAGGACCTGAGTTCAATCCCCAGTACCAAAAAAAAAAAAAAATAATAATCTGTCAATACCTGTTAAAGGACTATAAAATAAAATCAATGTGGTCAATAGTTATACAAAATTCCAACAAGTTCAATGCTATAAAATGTATTACTCACCAGAAAGAGAGTTCGGAAGTTGCTGAGATCACCAAAAAATTCTTCTATGCTTACTGTCTTAGAGTCAAAAATGAAGTATTCTCCAAGATTCTCATAGAGCTTGATCATGTTGTTGTGCATGGTGGACAGTTTTTCATATTGGTCTCTGGCACTCTTTGTAAAGCTGTAACTTCGTGTTAAGGAGCACGAACCAATAGAACTTCAGAGGCAATCAGATGTTAAGATTGAATAAGATCATCACTTCTATAAATAAATTTGTGACCCACAAATACTTGTACAGTATATCAGTTTTATAGGGCTGCCAGTATAAAATACCAGACTGGGTGGCTCAAACAACATAAATTTATTTTCTCCCAGATATGAAGGTTAGAAGTCTGAGATCAAATTTTTGGAATGTTTGGTGTCTTATGAAGCCTTTCTCCTTGGCTTGTAGATGGCTGCCCTCTTGCTGTGTCCCCAAAAGGTAATCACTCCGTGTTGTTCATGTCCTAATCTCTTTTTTTTTTTTGGTACCGGGGATCGAACTCGGGTCTTTGCGCTTGCGCAGCAGGCGGCGAAACCACTGAGCTAAATCCCCGGCATTCTCCTCTTTTTATAAGGACACCAGTCACACTACACTAGGGCGCATCCTAATAACCTTGTTTTATTTTAATTATCTCTTCAAATCTCCTAACATACTTTCTAAGGCACTGGATGGTTAGGACTTCAACATATGAACTTGAAGGGATGGGCACAAAATTCAGCTCACAACTTCCTAGAGTCATGTTGGTGAGTTTGAAGATCTTTAAATTAGGCAGAGCTACTTAATGTATAAGCACATGGGATGTATTTGTTACAACATGTTTGCTAAATTAAAGCATATAGATATATATACCAAAACTACTTCATGTTTTTTGAATAATGTAAGGTAGAAACAAATAGCAAAAAAAAAAGAGAAAAACTATGTACATAGTTTTTCTCTTGTTCATACATATTCTCTACAGAGATAAAAAGGTTATAGTGAATTATATGTATGGGTTATATTTATACACTTGTAGATCTCTCTGCTGTCTCTCTATATGTATATATATGTATATGTATATATAGATGCATATGTATATATAGATGCATATGTATGTGTATACATACATGTACATGTATATGAGTACATATATATACATACATATATGCATATACACCTTATGCATATATATATAAAGAGAGAGAGAGAGAAAGATTCTCCCAAATGAAGAGAGAAAAAGAGGGAGAGAGCAAGAAGAAGGACAAAAGAGTGACAGAGTTCAGGATATGCTATCCCAAAATATGATATTTTGGCATATGGTACTGAGTTTCCCTTCACCCTTGAAGCAGCTAGAGAAGAATATTCTGATGTGCCTCTAAAGCGAGTAATAATACTCTCAATGTAGCACTACCCACCATATATAACCAGGAGGGCAGGGTTGTCCTTATTTCTTGAGGTACACAGACACAGAGCAGAGCCTGAACAAATACACCTTACTAAATTTCCCCTACTTCATACCTTCTTTGTTCAATCATACTCCCTCATGATTGCTGCTTTTACTTGGGGCTTCAGTTTTCCATGTCACATAAAATTTATATTACATAAATTTGTAATGTTTTTTCTCTTGTTAATCTATCTTTTGTTATAGAAGTCTCAGCCATGAACCCAGGAACAGTAAGGGAAAATAAAAAAGCCCTCCAACTCAGAAGCAAGTGTTGTGAATATTTTGGAGCATTTCCTTCTTGTTCTTCTGTGGCTAATAACTGTTGATTGCTAATTGATAAGAATATTTCAGAGAAAGATAAATAGCCTAACTATGAATAGGGAAGAAAACCAAGTCAATATTTTAAAATTTGAGTCCAATGCATTAAAAATTACTAATAATCAGAGTAAAATTTATGTTTAGATGGAAAAGTAATAGACTTGGAATTGTGAAAGGAGGCTAATGGTATTACAGGCAGCTAAATTACATAGAAATTAATGTACAGTCAGAAAGGGACTGGGCTGTCAAGGAAGTTAGTAGAAAAAATAAAGACATCAGAATTGTGGCTAGAGTGGCATCTGAAGGAAACCAGGCCTCAAGATAAAGATGCAATGGCCAGGCCTACATGTCTTCTTAAGGGATAAGCAGTAACTTGGAATTATACTGCAAGTAGCCCCACATGGTCCAGGAAGTCTAGCTAGACATCAGTCGCCTAGGTGAGAGACCAGAGCATCAGACCCATCCCTTCCCCAAAATGTCTTTGTTCTATGTACACTTACTACATGATCCGCTTCCCTATTGGACCAATATTAACTAAGCTGCTATACTTGTAATCTTATAGGCTGATTATAGTTTGATCCACATTGTACCTACATTGTGACATAGCTGTATAAATTACACCTGACACAGGGCCTCGGTGGCAACTCATTTCCAGATCCCCTGTTTGTCTCTCAGGAGCCATTTCTATTCCCCAATAAACCTTTTCTGCTCTTAAACTCCTTTGTCCTTTGTAGTTCATTCTTTGATTTCAGGGGACATGCACTCAGTGTATTTGAAATCTAGCAGGAGTTGTATTTTATTCCCCTATATTAATGACACGATATGTTCTACACTGGTCTGAAATCCACTACAGTATATTAATGTTCTGTGGTAGAATTTTCTACAATCAGAAACTGGTAATTGTGCCTTGAAACAGTTGATTTCATAGGGTTTTCTGAATTCTTCAATGTGTTTTATTATAACTGGGGGCCAAATTTATTTTCTATGCGAATACAGCTCTAGTTTTACAATGGTGAGTGGATGGGGAACTTAGAGCATTTCTGGAAAATTACTGTGAAGCTGACATTTATGAAATATACCATGGTTTTAAAAATGAGATGCCACCACCTATGTTCTTATTTTTATGCTACTTAACTGTTAGCATTCATATTAGCAGCACAACAAGCTCTTCTCTGTTAACAAGTGACATTAAAATCTTTCAATCTTCAACCTCATGTTGATGTTAGTAGACCCGAAAGAATTAATGAAATTTGGATAGCCTATACTTTTTATTCACAAAAGCGTACATAATGATTCCTATACATTCTGATTTTATCTTTGAGACTATCATCATATATTTTTGATTCTTAAGAAAATGTTAAATGTTAAACATCCTGGTTAAGTATTGCAGAAATGAGGGAATACTCTTCATTTCTAAGCAAAGAATGAAAGGGTTATTTTTGTTTTGTAGCCTTCCTTCCATGGGGGTGAGGCAGACTCTGGGTAAGGACTTGCTAGGAAGAAATACTTTGTAAAGGTCACTTGCTTATAATCTATTTGCAATGCAAATTATTAAACTGTATATTTCAAAAAGTTCTGTAAAACACAAAGAAAAAGCCAAACAAAAAAGGCAAAAATTTTTGTGTCCCATTTATCCCAATACAATTTTTCCTCAGATAAACATGTTCATGTAGTAATACACATTTCATAAATTTGTTTTTATAGAACAAAACTGATTTCTGAAATTGTGTCTGTATACCAAAGTGAGAAAATTTAAAATTCTGGGAATGCTTCATCTCTGAAATAACAAATGGAAAGTAGTCCAGAGTCCTTCACTTATCTTTAAAGTGGTTACTTTGTAAAAGGGATAGATAGCATGAGTCTGCACTGAAATGTTCAGCATCACAACCAAGTCGCCAAAGTTTACATGGACTGCAAGTAAAATAGTATTGGAAAATATCACTCCTTTCTGGACCTTTACTTCATTAAGGAGATTTTTATTTTGCTTTTTGAAGAGCCATTAAATGGAAGATATTGGTTATCACTATGCTAAACTCTGACTGATACAAACATCAGTAAAGCCTTAATCTCCACCCTAAAGAAATTTATAATCTGATGTTACAAATAATTTTACCATTATCAATTTGCATTTGTATAGGACTTTATAATTTACAACATGCTTGTCCTTTCATTTCATTCCATATTTTTGAAACAACCTTTTCATAAAGGCAGATAAATAATACTATGTACATTTTATTGTTGTGGAAACTAGATAAAAGGCACTTATCCATCTAGGATTAGAATATAAATATTGTGATAGTTCCTGGCATGATACCCTGCTCTTTTCATATAGTAGAAATATATTGTTTACAATGACAATGACCTTCATATCAATTTCATTTTAATGTTATATATGTAATAGTGAATATATTTATCAGTAGAATGATGGTCAGTTTAAGTTAAATTTGCATCTTTAGATCTAAATGTTGCCCTAGTAGATATGTTAGAAGTTAATTTTATAAGTCAAACTTGACTAGGTTACAGGATACTGAGATAGTCGTTAAAATATTATTTGAGGTGTGTCTCAGAGGGTTTTTTGAAAGAGACCTGCATTTGAATGAGTAGGAATGTGTAAAGAAGATCAGGTTCAGCATTGTAGGTGGGCATCATCCAATCTGTTGAGAGCTCAGATAGAAAAAAAAAAAGGTGGAAGAAGGGCAAATTTTTTTCTCTTTATCTGGGATATTCATCTTCTTCCACTTTTGGATATTGGCACTTTTTGGTTTTGAGGCCTTTAAATTTGAAAACTGCAGTTTCAAGACCCAAGCCCGGTTTTAAAAAAATTTCTTTCTCTACTCCCAGAACATAATAAGCTTGGGGCAATTTCTTTTCAGTCTGAAAATGGGTTTGGTCATTCATTACCTTCTTACTTGGAAAAGGTCTTCTTTTACAAACTATGAATAGACCACCTTTTCACCTAGAAAATAGGCTTTCCCCTATGAATAGATCATTATCTTTCTGTGGGTGGACCATCCTCCCACCTAATAAACCAAGAGGAGACTATAGATCATCAGATTTCACAAATTTCTACCAACAAAAAAGACAAATATATTCCCAGTTCCAAACCATAGTGCATCTCTCTCTACAGGATCCCCAGTCCATTATTTTGAGTCCATACTTCTTAAATATCTGCCTAAAAACCCTTCCCACACTTCTTACTGAGAAGTCCTCAAAATTCTTTTTCTACAAGGAGTCACTGCACATACAAATGTATTCTATGAATAGAGTGGGTTAGGTTCCTTATTTCAGCTCCAGAAAACTGTCGACATTGTCCAGTGACAGTGGGACTTCTCAGCTTTCATAATCATGAGCCAATTCCCAAAATACCTCCCCCCCATATATATATATATATGTATATATATATATATATTCCATATGTGTGTACATAAATATACATCTCCTTATACACATTTCCTATTGATGAGCATTTTGTCTCCCATAATAAAGAATAGAAATTAAGAATATACTTTCAAAGAGATTAGTCTTCAAAGCATATAGTAGTACGTTTAATAAAGAGTAATTTATTATAAAATGTATTTTGTGAAAGATTATTTGGTGACTCACTGGTAGTTTTGATTCCAGAAGGCAAATGTAATTTTCTTATACAGATACAAGGTATCCTTATATCTATCTACCTATTTATAATATAAAGTAGGTACATTTGTAATTGTAGAGTGTCTATGGAAAAGGAAGAGAAAGGTTGTTTCAACAGATTTGAACTGGGCTGGTGTTACTCCTTATTTGAAATTGATATAGGGTGTATGATATAGGGATGATATATGAACCTCTAAATAATATAAAGGAAACAGAACTCCCAACCTGTTAGATGTCCCTTACGCAGAGTTCATGTTCTCTAAAATGGAAGAATTAGTTCTAGAAACAATGGAGGTTAAGAGTAGGAAGTGGTAAAGCCAAGAGGTAAGGTGGATACAAGGTGGGACAAAACTATAGCCAACCAATAGGATTACAAGTATAGGGCCTGGGATTTAGCTCAGTGGCACCCACCTGCCTTGCAAGCACAAGGACCTGAGTTTGATCCCCAGTACCTACCCCCCCCCCCAAAAACCAACTATAGTTGCCTAGGTAATATTGATCCAATGGAAAAATCACAAGGTGGGTGTGAAGTAGGACAAAACTTAGGTCAACTAATAAGATTATGAGTATAGTTTCTTGAATAATATTGATTAAATGGGGATCAAATGAGGAAGCAAGTCAGGTAGCAAGCATACAGAGAACAAACAAGGACTTTCTGGAAGGAATGGGCTAGGGAGGTTTGGGTTCCCAACCCAAAGTGACTGATGCCTATTTAGAATATCAATCACTGTTATTCATCCCTAGGGAAAGTATGTGGGTGTAGTCATTTCTTTTTGTCTTGAAGGCTCTCCTTTAAGGAATGTGCCTCCAGCCACAGAGTTATGATACATTCTTATATTCTGCACTGACAGGAATCGAACTTGGGACCTTGCGCTTTCGAGGCAGATGGCAGCACCACTGACCTAAATCCCTGGCCCTGCCTATAATATTTTAACTAACTTAGCTGTCTAATAAAATTACTTAAAACTAACTGCAATTGAGACCTTAGAAAATATGTTGTAGATTACTGTGATTAACTTGAGTAGGCCACTCAGTCTACCATAAGCTGTGTTTTGAGAGCACTGAGAGAGAAGCCATATATAGAGTAGAATGGGCACACTGACTATGGGCATTGTCTATACCTATTGCTAGGACTTCTCCTGGCATAGCCCTGAAGAGAATGCTAAGAGTAGCAGCAAAAATGGCATTTACTTCATAAAACCAGTTTTCCTGGCACTGGTGCTACCTAAGAGTGACAACAGCTATGATGGCATCAAAGAATAGGGCACACTGGGGAGGATGATTACACTATCCTGGGGTTATTATAGATAGATAAGTGAGATAGAAATTAATGTGCAGTCAGAGAGGGATTGGGCCCTTGAGGAAGTCAGTGCAGAAGATGAAAACACATCAAAATTGTGGCTGAAGGTGAATCTAAAGAGGGCCAGGCCAGGCCTCAAATTGGAGACAAAATAGCCAAGCCTGCATGCCTCCCTAGAGATAAACAGCAACTTGAGATTATACTATAATTAGCACCACTTGGTCCAGTGGACCCAGATAGGCATCAGACACATAAGTAGGTGACCAAAACATTTGCACCCATCCTTACTCCAAAATGCCTTTGTTCTTTCCATATACCCTTGCCACTGGATTTGGTTTCCTCTTGGATCAATATTAGCTAAGCAACTATATAGTACTTATAATCCTATAGGTTGATTATAGTTTGACCCACGTTGTACCCACATTATGATTTTACTGTATAAATTACCCCTGACAAAGACCTTTGATGGCCACCCACTGAGGACCCTGGAAATCCAGGAGCTATTCTCCTTAATTTCAATAAAACTCTCCTAACTTCCTTCTTTAGTTTGTGACTCAGCACATCTGACATCTTAACAAGTTGGGAGTTACTTTTTCCTATATCAGGATCACTATGTTTCTTAAAATTTTAATTAAAAAACTTAAAATATTAAATACCATTATGCTGGATTGTTAAAGAACATGGAAAAAAAATCAACTTGAGACCCATTTAACCTTCACACAAGCTTTAGTTAGCAACACTGCATTATTATCTACTTAAACAAAAAGATGTCACAAATATACAATCTACTGAAAAACATACACAGTATTTCTAGTTTCTGTAACTTGTCAGAAAAGATTCCTCTAAATGTTAAAAACAAAATAAGAATTTTTCCATTAAATTTGAAAAATTTTACTAAGAAATTAAAATTTCAAAGAAATATCTTTAAAACTAGTGTTAAGGCATAATTAAACTAGCTGAAATTTACTGATGAATATCCCTTAAAATATTTTAAAATGAAAACCATTAAAAAGGACAATATAGAGGTCAGTTAAGTTCAAAGTAGTAGTAAAGCAGAAATGAAAAAAAAAAAAAGTCTCCCCAACCTTAAACAGTTCCCTCTCAGACTTCCCCCCTCCCTAAGGGTGTTCTTCCTTATTCTATTACTGTTCTAGGGCCAGGCTAGTTGGAACTATAGAGATGTGCCACACTCTGAATTAAATGGAATCCTTTATTATAAGCCAGTTGATCCAGAGTGGGCTCAAGCCTCCAAAAACTCTGGAAAAAGAAAAGGCCATTTGTAGGGACTTTTTAAGGGCTCTTCTATTTGAGGAAGGCTCAGGGATCCGGGAGTCACAAGCGGAATTTCACAGGAGCAGAACTTTGCTAAGTCAGTGGGGGGTCGGGGCAGTTTCACACAGTTCAGTTAAAACAAAGTATCACATAGATGTAGGAGTCTTCTGTTTACAAGTTAGTAAAGATAACATAGTTGCAGACTCACACAGGATCCAGTGGTTGGTCTGTTATGCACTGAGGGAACCACCAGGAACACTTGACTTTACACAAATGGAGTCAGGTATACAAATGGAGTCAGGTTGGCTATCACATTACAAGTAAATTATTAACTTTATTCCTGTAAGTAAGGTTTTATGATCCCTTGCTTCTATAAGATCTTGTTTTTTTCAACCAAGATATGCTAAGTTGCAAAACTATCACCACTTGATTAACTGCCATTGTCCTGCTTCTAGAAACCAATTTGCCCACCCACCAGTTTCACACTACTAGGTAGACCAACCCCTTCAACCACATGTATAAAACTAGAGAGCCCTTTTCTTTGTTCAGGGTTCAGCCTTAAGATATAAATCCGCTGAGCTGGTGAGCACCTAAATAAATCCTCTTGTTTTACCCATTGGTCTCTTCAGTCTTTTAAATTCTGCAACAGTTCTTTGTAACAGTACTAAAATATCTTTTAAAAATCATATTATAAAACTGAAGCATAAGGCATTTAAATAATATAAAGATGGCCTAGTTGATAAATTTTTTTGGTACTGAGGATCGAACTCGAGACCTTGTGCTTGTGAGGCAGGAGCCTAGTTGATTATTTTGAAGCAAAGTCCCCAGTTTTTAACATATAGGAGGCATTAATGCTACTAGAGAGATGAAAATATTTTGTCATGATCTAATTTTGCTCTAGATAACTTGAATCAGGTAGAATAAAGAAAATGCTTTTAAATAAGCCTCCAAATAAAGACAGAGATATAATGATGATCAGGGAAATAAGTATACTCAGCACTCCTACCTTCATTCTTTATTGGTTCTTTGTATTTTTGTATAATCATTTTTTCATCCTTCCTTTGAAAATGTCTATCTTTGTATATCTAGACACCTCACAGAATGATTTCTTCAATCATTTATTAAAACTGCTGGACTAAATACCTGTTATGTGCCAGGTATCTTCTGGGTACTGATGACACCATAGCAAATTTTCAGATAAGGTCACTGCTTTGCTGAGAGATGAGTTTGGTGAGGAAACAAATAAATACAAAACACTTTTAAAATTGCATTTGAAAACTGAATGCAAAGTATATATTATCATATAAGTATATATTTGGGAAAGCTAACTGACTTGTAGGATACAGGAATGGGGCTTGAGTCTGGTAATGCCTCTTAAAACTGATACTTGCAGAGGAAAAGCCAAGGGATGGAGCACTGGAGTAGAGGGAGGGAGGGCTTGGGAAGAGATGAAATATTGTGGGAAGACAAAAAGAGGAAAAAGACTGCATAAAATGCTAGAGCCTATGGAATAAGTGGGAGAGAGGAGGGAAATGATTTCTGAAGCAAATAGAGGTCAGATTATACAGATCAAGTGAATATCTTGAAAATTTTCCTGAGAAACAAGCCACTGAAGAGTTCTAAACAGGGAAGCAATAGAATCAGATTTTCTTCATTCAGCAGCATTAAAAAAATGTAACCTAAGTCTACTAATTAGTTCCTAATCATTGGTGAAGAATATATATTACATAAATATCTAATTGAAGTATATTTGATAAATTATCAAGAATGTTACACAGAATGAAAAGCAATTAAAAAAACAACAGGTGTTAGGCAATATGTAATTAGCAAGACTGGCATATAAAGGTTGTGTTTAGAGGAACATAAAAGTTATGATTATAAATTTTTGAGACTGATGGTGTATATTTTAGAATGTCAGTATGATTTAATATTCATACTGTGCATATACACACATTAATTACATCAAATCCTACCTCATATTCAGCTCTTAGCATCATTTATCATGTGGAAATAATATATGTAAGAATCTTCTAGGGATTAAATACAGAAAAAAAAAGTAAAGTGATAAGATATGGTACCTATTGCTCACAAAATTTATAAACTAGCTCTGGGAGATAGAGAAATAACCAGAGAACATCAGTAACAGGAACTAACGTTTATTGAACTCTTAGAAAGGGATAGGCACTAAATTAAAGGCTTAACGAGTACTTTTAAAAAAAATTTAAACCTCCCAATGGCCTTATAATCTATAAACACTATTATTAACTAGGTTTTACAAATGATGACATTAGCCTCAGGGAGGTCAACTGACTTCCATAGTGCCATTTCCATAGTAAGTGGATTTTAGGATTTGAGCCTGGGTACCCTCCCTATATCCCTGCAATACAAAACTATGTGCCAATTCAGCATGTCATACCACTTCCTCTGTTTAAAGGTGGAGGGAAGAGCATAATTAAATAAAATAGGTTTCACACACAAAAATAATTCAAGAAAGATGTAGGAACACAGAGAAAGGAATGATTCTGGAATTATCAGAAAATGTATGGGAAGAAAGTAACTTTCAAGTTCCATCTTGAGGTATGGAAATAATTTTTCTTTGCAGAGAAAAGATATTCCATATAGTGAAAATAGTGTAAAAAAAGGTGTCACTATATCTGGAGTATCAAACAACTGTGGCTATTCTAGAACAAAGCAGTTTGGGCACCCAGGGAGATGTCAAGGCGGATAAGCCTGGAAAGGAGCTGAATATAACCTCTTTAAATTTTCTTTCTAGGTAATGAATGTCCATTGTTTTTATGCAAAGAATCTTATGAATGTGATTTTATAAATCTAACTCTGGGAACAGGGAAAAGAATGGTTTAGAGAGATAAGAGATTGGGCCCACAATCTCTTTGACCTGTAAGCAAACAGACTAGCACTGCAAAGGGAATGTCAGGAATTAATATGAAATAAGGAGAAGGTAGACTCCTTGTGGCAATGTAACTGACTATATATTAGTGATTAGGAGCTGAAGGTAATGATGAGAAACATTTGAATTTTCCCACCAAGGTGACTCTGAATATGATTTGTGTAAACTTGTTTGTTTTCATCAGAATTTGAGAAAGGAGAAAAAGAAATACTATGTGGGAAAAAGAGAATCATGAAATTATGAGTAATTTTGGACACACTGAGTTTGAAATATCTGTGAAATACTGGGATGATTATATCCAACAGTCAGTTGAAATACCTGGACCTCTGATAAAATGGAGATCCATTGCCTGGCAGTAGTGAGGAAGGCAAGGTCAAAGCAAATGGAAAAAAGGCTAGAAGACTTCCTCTTATCTAATCAGATCTCAGTAAGGACAATAACTTAACACTCTAGTTGGTTCTAAGAACATTCCTTAGTCTGAAATGCTCTCTCTAATATAGAATATCCTGAAAATATATCTAGCTAAGAGAGGAAAATATCAGATTGTGTATTCTGTGCTACAAGTTTCTAATGAATATAAAAGATCATTTTACTACAACTGTCAAAGAAGCAAATTGTATAGTCAGTGTGAATTTTGCCAAAGGGTAAGTTCCTGGGGAATTGGGTTTTATTGTTTTGAATAGGAATAGTTAGGGGATAAAAAAGTTTAATATTATTATAGACTCAAACATAGCTGTAGAGAATTAGGAAATTAGAAGTGGTAGTGCCAAGTATCTAAGAAGCACTACATTTCTCATTTTTATTGTTTAGGTTTTGTGTGTGTGTGTGTTATAATCTTACTGGCACTAAGTAATTTTGCTGTCTGCAGCTTTGGAATGAATAGATAGATATTTGGATTTATTGTGTCTTTTAATATAGTTCTTTGAATTCTCGGATATTTTACTTTTCAGTCTTTCCCATTTTATGAGTACTTTTTCTACATTTGTCTTGACATGCCCAATTTCAGATTTGGGAAATGTAGTACTCAATTGTAGATAGTTTCCAATCATGCTTCTTCAGTCTAACTTGTAGCTTCAAATTTAGCTTTATACTGCTTTACCATTTCTTATTTACCTTTGTTAATGTAACTAAAGTTGCTAGTGAGGTAAAGAAATGGCAATAAAACCAGAAAAGTCTTCCAAACCAAGTTTAATAGTTGTCTCTTTATGAAAATAACCAACTGTGTGCATTGGAAAGACCTATGAATTGTGTAAGAGATTTAGGCCTTTTTTTTTGGCATGGAGAGTGTGATCTATGGGATCACCCTCAGTTTAGTTACAGAATAAAGCAATTGGGAGATATGAACCTCCTTCTAGCTACAAAATGCCAGATTCTGTAAGTATATAGGTAAAATGGAAGTACTAACATCATCGTGACAAAAAGTATGGCTTCTTTAATGGAAACATTTGAATATATTATTTAAGCTGATTCCTTAAATTATGCAGTCTTCTTATATTATAGCTCAATTA
Organism: Heterocephalus glaber; assembly: GCF_053883595.1. NCBI lineage: Eukaryota > Metazoa > Chordata > Mammalia > Rodentia > Bathyergidae > Heterocephalus > Heterocephalus glaber. The sequence goes on along the minus strand of NW_028258384.1, from coordinate 21,927,200 downwards.
TATTTGCACATCTTTTATATGTCCTATCAAACAGGTTAAAGAAACTTGTAAGTATATGCCAATTTCATTATGAAATTTAGCCTACAGTAAACTATCACAAAGACTGACATGCTACTCCTAAAATAATATCATTTTAAGACAACTTTGCATTTTCTACCCCAACTGATTAGTGGGGATCATTTTACTTCAATATGGGCCATTTGTGACTCTTGGGATGATACTTCCAACTCTTAGTTCTCTAAGCTCTGTAGGTCTCCATTCCATGAGTTTATTATATAAATTATCATAGATGATCATGTAACTCTAAACCTAAATTTAATGTCCTCCTCACTTAATAAAACTTTCTGTATGGTTAAAAAGAAGTGCATTTTAGGACAAAAAGAGCTCTAATGTAAAGTTCCAGTTATAGTAGTCAAATACTTCAGTGTATTTCCTTGCTCTAATGCAATATAAAATGGCATTATTTAATTCTGGAGACACTTTTAGATTTTTTTTTAATGTGGAAAAAGCTATTCAAACACAGTGGCACCACTTCCAAAGAACACATTCCTTTTCTTTCCTTTGTTGGAGAGATAAAAATATACCCTGTGAATATTTTTTACTTGAGCAAAACAAACAGTAACCAAACAACTTCATTAGTGTTCAGTTTGTGACATGGATATAAGCTATGACTGTAAATCTATCTTTAATGTGTTTGTTCTCGCTAGGTTTTTCTGACATACCAAAAAATTATGTGATCTTTGGAATCATATATGTTACAATGTCACTGTGTAATTTAAAACCAGAATTTGGCCAAACAAAAGAACAAAAAGAAAATGGCACAATCATGAAGAGATATCTACACTCCTTTGTTTATTGCAGCATTATTTGCAATAGACAAGATGAGGCATAAGCTTAGGTATCCCTCAGTGGTGAATAAATGAAGAAAATGTGACATTTATACACAAAGGAATACTATTCAGCTCTAAAAAAGAGGGAAATCTTGTGATATGTCATAGCATGGATGAACTGTGAGGACATTATGCTAATTAAAATAAGCCAGTCACAGAAAATGAAATATTGCGTGATTTTACTTACTTGAAGTAGTCAAATTCACAGAAACAGAAAGTAAAGTGGTGGTTGCTAGGAGTGGGGTGGAAAAAGAAGTGGGGGATTGCTGTTCAGTTGGTTTAGTTTCAGTCATGCAAGATGAAAAAGTTTTGCAATCTGCTGAATAACTGTTCCTACAATCAACAATACTCTATTGTACAGTATTTATTAAAAGGGAAGTCCTCATTTTACATGTTTTTTACTACAGAATTTGGATAAGAGCCAAGAGAAAGTGTGTATATTTGTGTTTCTAGGAGAAGGAAGTTAAAAACAGTATCAGATATGCCCAGATAGACTCTGACACATACATTTTTTAGAGCTACTTTGTGAAAATACCAAAGGAAGACTTCTAAGTTCTGTTCAGAATTACCCTGAGAATAGCCAAGAAGGTGGAGCTATTAGATTTAACAAAAAAAATTCTATTAATCTGATCATAAGTGGAAAAACTGTCTGATTTCCTCCCATATTTTCTTCCATTTATAACAACAAAGTCCCTTGGAAGACATATTGCTGGCTAAGAAAATTCAAAGTAGTCACTAGCCGGTCTAAGGAAATTCAGATGTGAAGATAAACTCCAAACAACCGATAGAACAGATTTGGTAAGAATTTAACAGCAAAAAAATTAAAACACTGTAATTGTTAAGGTATGCTTCTATTGTGCATCAATACTTGAATGGCTCAGAAACAAGATTTTATTTTTCTGGGGGAGTGCTCTTTCCTTGTACAAAAAAGTATATCTTTTTCATCTACAAATGCCCAGATATTTTCATGACATAAGAGAAAAAGTGTGCCAAAATGTTAGGCTGTTAAGTCTTTTGCATAAAATACACATTCAAACACATATTAACCGAATAGCAGATGGCAGAGAAAAGAAGATCAGTTAGATTGCAGTGTGGGTGAAACATACCCAATAAGTTATGTAAAGATGGAAACCTTGGCACAAGAGACACCATATTGAGTGAGCAAATGGAATGTCTAATCTGATTCTTTCATCTTTATAGCTTTGGATTTAGCCTGTCTCTGTAAATACATTATCATTTTTATTGTGATGCCTTCAATCTATTGTTTGATAAAAAAGGGGATGGAAGGAATATGCTTATATGATATTATATTTTGGAAAATAATCTATGAAGAAAAATTTTAGTGTTTCCTAATATTCATTGGTAGATAAAAACTAATAGATAAAAATGTTAATGTATAAGCAAAATGATGAATATGGCTTTGCATTAGTTTACTATGTAATATGTATCTCAAACTGCTGAGTCAAATTAATAAATTATCTATTTTAATACTATCCTGTTCACAAGTTATTTTTTCCAATATAAATAAAAGTACAAAGATAGGAATAAGCATCTAAAAGAACATGTAAAAAATAATCACTAAAATGCTTGTACATTTACTATTGGTTATGAAATTTCCTCAAATAAAAATAAAGTTTTATCTAAATAATAGTAACAATAGAAACTAGTTCTTGAGAGAAATATGATAATACTTAAAGACCTAACACATTTCCAGAACAAAAGAGTGACAGTTAAAATTAGATTTCAAAATGCTACTCAGCTGTATGTTTTGATGGCATTATAAAACATGAAAACACATGGCCCAAGCTAAGAACAACAAGGAAGAAAAGTGATTCCTTTTGGAGGGGCGTCTCTATCTTTACATGACTTACAACGGAACTACTTAAATGGCTTTGTAGGGAAGAGTATGAAAACTGCTATTTAAAAAGGCAATGTAAGTAGTATTAAGGAAATGTCAGTTTTCAAAGGGGTTAAACGTATAGAAAAAGAAATTTTTTAAGCCCAAAGATACCCACACACACACAAAAAAGTTGGATGTTCTTATATTTTACAGTAGAGTGATAGGAATTAATTATGACTACTCAGTTTATGAGTAGTAGGAATCTTTTCTGAAACAGAGTTTTTAACCTGTCCTATAAAACAACCTCCATCTTCTGGTTACTTTAAATCTGCTCTTACTTCCCTTCTCTATAAATGACCAATTAAAAATCTCCCAGGGACTCCTATGAAAACACAACACATAACATACATTGTTCCCAGTGTGCATCAATTTTCATGGCAGGTCATGAGTGAATCTTTGTTATTGTGATGCTGAACTTAATATATGCACATTTGCAAAGCAAAAGGAGATTAATCAATCAGGGAGAGAGCAGCTCAGCAGAAATACAGAGGACAACCTTGCTTCCTTTGATGCCACTTGGCTGAAATCTCAACTTTGGCAACAATGTTGTCCCTCTGAGACTAGGATTTGTGTAGTTCTGGACAGGCTGAAAATGGCATTGTCATAGCCTATTATAATTTTCACAGCAGCCATCTCTAAACTCTGAAAATAATGCATGCATAAAAGTAAGTCCCAAGTTCTGGGTAGGTAGGTAGGTGATTATTGTTAGTGGCAATTTTGTTAAATTTCTAAACCAGTCATGCTTTAATTAGGGGCTTTTATTCTGAGTTATTTTGATGTTAATAATATATGGCCATTATATTCCTTGTACATGTTCCCAAACAGTGATACAAACATTATTAAATCTAATCGGTGTTTATGGAGTATTCCATATGCTACCCACTGTGAATCTTTTGAAATGTCATTTTAGTGAATAATGCATAAAAAAGGTTGGTACACACAATGACATGCTTTTGTTGCTCCAGTCAATGATTTTTATAAAACATTTTCTACAGATGGTAGCTGCTTTAAATTTGTATTTGACCATATTTTTAAAAGAATATTTTGTTTGTTAGACTTCTAGACAACATATATTTAAATTCATAAAGGGCTGGGGATTTAGCTCAGTGGTTCTGGCGCCTGCCTCACAAGTGCAAGGTCCTGAGTTCGATCCCCAGTACCCCCCCAAAAAAAAATTCATAAAGACTTTGTACTACAAAGACGATTATTAATTTACCCTTGACTAAATTAAACAATAGAAACATTGTTATGATTGCTTTAGATTAAATATAGTAATCATATTAAAATGAAGTCTCCTAGAACTGTGCATTAAGAAAAATTTAGCAAGAAGTAAAAAGAAGGCCCTGTACCTATAATACAGAAGTAACATTAGGAAGAAAAACTAAGCAATGTAATACTTACCTTTGCCCAAGACCTTTGAGTAGCTGCCCAGACTGGACCAGAGAGTTCATTATAATATATTCTCCCTTCCTGCTTTCTATATTAAAAAGTAATGACAAATATTTAATGTAGCCTTTAAAAGTAACTCTAGCCAGATGGTCCTATATTCCTGAAGATGTGTATGTGTATTTTCTCTCCTTGAGCAATGCTCTCAAGTGTATTGTCTCTAAAAAGCAGAGTTAGAGATGCAAACTCTGCACTAATCAGGCACAAGGTCAATCACAGATAAGCCTGCTCATATGCATGCTGTGGACAATAGAGGTTGCCCATTTACCTTTTCATCTACTGCCATGTGATTCCCACTAAGGTCAGTGTCTTTAGACTCTAAGATGAGTGATATATATTCAAGAAATGCAATGTACTGCTTTAACTTTCCCACAGTCACACAGAGAAGGATTAGGCTATCAGTGCCTTCATAGAGAGGATACAGACGAGGCTCGTTGGAGGCATTTTCCTCTGGGCTTCAAAACATGGTTGCAGTCTTAGGGTGTACAGGCCTTTTCTCCTGTTTTATTGTACTACATGTAGGCTCTTCCAGATCTCTCAAAACTCTGTGCTTGAGGATAAACTATCATAATATGTCTGTCAGATTAGACAGAACAACAAGAATAAAAATGGAGATATTGTCATTAAGAAATGCAAGAGATGAAAGGCAGAGATTCTTTTTGCAAAAGACAGATTTAAAAAATGTAGTATTTGACTAGTTCACCGAGTCCATGGTACAAGTAAGTTTGACTGTTTTGTCATTTTATTGATCTTATGATGCTTTCTAAATACCTGGCAGGCAGGCACTGCTCTTTTAATTAATGAAAAGAATTTTATATGAAATGACAATACAGTTGCTACCTAAAAATATTAAATGGTACATCTGATTTTTAGCTACAGGAAGTATTTACTTGCTCCTTTTATTGTAGATTTCTATAGAAATAAACAAGGCACTCCTCCTGAAGTCTACATCACCTTCTGCTAAAGACTTGCCAGAATCATTAGAGAAAGAGGCTTTATAAATGGGAATATCAGGGCCAGGGATTTAGCACAGTGGTTCAGCCTCCTGCCTTGCAAGCACAAGGACCTGAGTTCGATCCCTGGTACCAAAAAAAAAAAAATTAACCACCTAAATGGGAATATCATTTGAATTATCAGTAAAACACTTATTATCTCTTCAAATATGTTTTAGTAAAACCAAGGTCACTTTAGGCACAAGAGAGTAATGTCTTCTCTTAAAGTTGGTTAATAGTAGCGTCATATTACCTTAGGTACTGAATATAAATGGTGAGATGTTGGGAGCAATGCTACATAATTCTAGGGAAAAATCATTTGAGTAGGCCTAGTTCTCCTGCCTACAGCCCAGCTAGGACATTCCAGACATAATTGCATTTTGGCCTCTGGTCACAACTGAGACCTCAGTGACTCCCCTCCCCCTCATGCTGCAATCTCCAGGACAAGACCACACCTGTGGGAGACTCCAGGGAGGAACCAAATCTTCATCTACATAGTTCCTCATTGTTCTTAGATTTCCACTGCCCCCCAGCCTTTTGTTACACCTTGTTTATCCCAATGTGAAGTACTGAACTCTATTTTTCACTTGTTACATCTGTTTCCCCGTGTACTGAATAAAAGGTGCTGCAAGCTAGGGGTCTTTTGTCTTTGCTGCCCAGAGCAGCACTGATCAGACCCAAAGCTCAGCTTCTTCTCAGTCTCATTTGTCTACCTTTCCTGTAATTCGCCATGTGCTGCCGTGGCTCACAGGAGACTAGGACTTACTGCAGAGGTTCTGGTAACATCCCCTTCCCCTGCTCCCTACAGTGAGAGTCAAATTTTAGAATTAGGTTCAGCAATGAATGTGGTTTTTAAGGACTGAGAGGAACTTAAGAATAAATGTGAAAAGATTTCTATTTGCAAGGATATATCAGAATTTATAGCAAATGGTAGAGTTGTAAAAGAACTTTTGTTATTAACAGCCTACTTTTTAGTCAGGAAGAGTATCACAAAGCACCATTTCTAATCTAACTTAAACTGTGAGTGGCAAGTTTTCATTTGAAAGGTTTTTTTTATGCCTCTTCTTGAAAAATTAATCAAAACCACTAGATTCTGCTGGATTCTCAGATCTCTGCAAAGATATACATATTAAATCAGTGGCTAAGACTCAGCTATGGTTTCTGGTATTTTTTTTCTATATGCCTTCAGGCACACACATGTAATTTTGTGCTTCAAGGAGTTAGTGCTTCATAAAATCAGGGATGAGTGGTTATAAAATATACACCCGTGCCCTTTGGAAGTAATTAAAAATATGGACTTTCCCTGTACTAATTTCCTTTCCTCTGGCTTTGTACCTTCTATAGCCTATGTTCCACTTCTTCTCTAACTCACAAAATAAATTTCATCTTTTTGTACACTTCTATTAAGAAATATATGCTTAAACTTACTGAAATGTGCCACGAATTATAGTATGAAACTTCTAAAAACACTTTTTAAAAATGCATTAACACTAAGAAGAATACACTCAGGACGATATTGGCTCCAAATACACAACTATATAGTCTGTGTTCTGTCCCAAAAGTATGCTTTTGTGCTATCTCCAGAGGTTTCTCTAAAGTGAGAAATATAAACAATATATTTTCATTAAACACAGTGGGACATGTATTTGATGAATATATTAGAATCTAGTTACAATTAAATTTTCAACTCCATTGCTGTGGGCTTTTGTATTTGACACATTTGATGATCCAAACACTTTAATAAAACTATCTTTCCAGCTAGGCATGGTGGCGCATGCCTGTAATCCCAGTACTTGGGTGGCTGACAGGGTCTTACTAGGTCCAGATATTCCTCATTTAATGATCGAGTTCTGTTCCTGTGACCAGGATGTTAAATGAATTGGTTGTTAAATAAGGAATTGGATGTACTATGTACGTTACAATGTTCTGAACAAAGAAATGTTCAAAGGAAACTCCAACTTGAAGGCTTTCCTTTTACGTACATAACTCTTACATGCAATACTATAATGTATAATAGAATATAAAACTACAGCACTGTACTTTACAGTACAATCACCAATAATTACAGTACTGTACAAAGATGGTATACTGTACAAAAAAAAAGACAGTGAGGTTCTATAAATAACATGTATAGAACTGTACAAAAAAAGACAGTTCAGGGCCAGGATGTAGCTCAGTGGCGCTGCACTTGCCTTGCAAGCGCAAGGTCCTGAGTTCAATCCCTGGTACCAAAAAAAAAAAAAGACAGGTCATAAGTCCAGACAGTGTACCTTGTTTGTAAGTCCAAACAATTGTTAAACAGGTAGGTAATTAAATGAGAAATATCTATAGTTCAGACTGGCCTTAAACTCATTATGTACCCAAAATAGCCTCTGACTTGCAGAGATCCTCCTGTCTCAACCTCCTAAGTGCTGGGATTATAGATGTGTGCCATCATGCCTGGCTTTATATGATGTACTTTATCTCTGACATTTTCCAAATAAGTCATGTTATGTTCTACTACTTACTTCATTCTTAAATTTGTTTCTATAATACTGCAAACATAACCCTAACTTCATAGTGTATAACATGATTCAGAGGCTAATTCTCTATCTAGCACTGTTTCTTTCAATCTGTAGCTATTCAAGAATTGTGCAATGGTACTCAAATGTTTCAGCTTAGCAAATGTACTCCTATTCAGTCGTCTTATAAATAATATCAAAAAGGGTAACCAGACGCGGAAGATGCCGATTCAGCCCGCTGGCAGGTCTGTGCACGTCCTACCGAGGTCCTGAGTCACGCAGAAGACACCGAATCACCCCACTGCAGACAGCCAGACACCTGATTCCACATTACCAAGGCGCAGAGGACACCAGACCACCAGACCACCAGACCAAGGTACTGAGTCCCACTGTTCCCGGCCCAGAGGTAGGGGCTTCTGAGCCGTCGTCCCACTGCTCCTGGTCCAGAGGAAGGGGCTTCCCGGTTACCATCCCTCCCGCTGCTCCCAGCCCAGAGGAAAGGGCTTTTGGGCTACCTTCTGTCCCGCTGCTCCTGGCCCAGAGGAAGGGGCTTCCGGGCCACCATCCCTCCCTCCCACCTCTCCCAGCCCAGAGGGAGGGGCTTCTGAGCCGCCATCCCACTGCTCCTGGCCCAGAGGAAGGGGATTCCCGGCCACCATCCCTCCGGCTGCTCCCAGCCCACAGGAAAGGGCTTTTGGGTCACCATCCCTACCTCTGCTTCCGGACCGTCCCACTTCACCCAGCTCAGAGGAGGTAATACGTGCAGGCGCTAACAGCCCCCCGCCCCAGTCAAAATGAGAAAACATGTAAATAAGTCTCAAAACCAGACTTCCAGATCACCTACAGCAACCCCAAAGGGAAAAGAGATGGAACCCTCTGATACTCAACCACCTGGACCCACTGAACTGGCAAAAAAAGGGGATCTGGAAAACAGGAAATCAGAAATAATTTCTCACATAACAGGAGAAATTGTGCCCTTAGTGCAAGACATGATTAATAAATCTAGAGAGGAGCTGAGGAACATGATGGAATCCCAACATAAGAAACAAATGGAATCCATAAAACAGATGCAAATAGATTTCCAGGACATGAAAAACTCCACTGAAAGTCTACACAGCAGAATGAGCCAGTGTGAGTACAGAATTTCAGATATAGAAGATAAGATTGCAATTAGTGACCAGGAAACGAAAAATTGCTTCAAAATTATAAGGGAACATGAGAAATCAATCCAGCAGCTGCTAGATGATGCAAAGAAGAATAACATAAGACTGAATGGAGTCAATGAAGAAACAGGAGAGAATGCAGATGACATAAAAAGAAAAAACTATTCACAGAAATAATGGCAGAAAACTTCCCAAGCAGGGGAAAAGAGCTTGACATACAGATAAGTGAGCCATATAGGACTCCAAATAGCCTTGATGAAAAAAAAATCTACACATAGGCATATAATTGTTAAGATTCCAGAAACACAACAGAAGAACAAAGTTCTCCAAGCAGTCAGAGAAAAGAAACAAATCACATACAAAGGAAAGCCCATCAGAATCACACCACACTTCTCAACACAAACCATCAAGGCAAGAAGAGCTTGGAGTGACATATTCCAAGCCCTAAAAGAAAACAGCCTCCAACCCTGATTGATGTACCCTGCAAAACTATCTTTCAAAATGGATGGAGAAATAAGATACTTTCATGACAAAGAGCACCTTAGGAACTTCGTGAATACCAAACCAGCACTCTGAAGAATTGTACACAATATCGTAAGAACAGACATTGAGGATCACAACCCCAGGAAGCAAAGCAGAATGAACCCATCTGGCATGACAAGAAATTAAATGTAAAGAGGGAGAATCCAACAAAAAGAAAAAGTCATGGCAATGACAAGTCAATACGTTTCAGTTATAACCATCAACATTAATGGTCTCAATTCACCAATCAAAAGAAATAGACTTGCAGAATGGGTCAAGAAGCAAAACCCAACAATATGCTGCATACAAGAAACACACTTCATTCAAAAGGAAACTCATAGACTGAAAGTTAAAGGGTGGAAAACAATACTCCATGCGACAGGAACCCGAAAAAAAGCAGGAGTAGCTATCCTCTTTGCAGATCAAGTAGATTTCAAACCAAGACTGATTAAGAGAGATGAAGAAGGACACTACATCCTTGTAAAGGGAACAATCCAAGAGGAAGAGATGACAATCATAAATATCTATGCACCAAACACTAGTGCACCCAACTATATAAAACAAATACTAACAGACATGAAAAGTCATATATGCACTAATACAATTGTAGTGGGGGACCTCAACACCCCACTGTCACAAATAGATAGATCAACTAGACGAAAAATAAGTAATGAAATACTAGAACTCAATCGAACTCCTGAACAAATGAACTTAACAGATGTTTACAGAGTGTTCCACCCCACAAAATCAGAATACACATTCTTCTCAGCTGCACATGGGTCATTCTCCAAAATAGACCACATACTCACACATAGAACATGTTTAAGTAAGTGCAAAGGAATTGAAGTTGTCCCCTGTATATTATCAGACCATAGTGTGATGAAATTGGAGATCCATAGCAAAAGAAACTCAAAAAATTTCATAAACATGTGTAAATTGAACAACACACTTCTGAATAACCAGTGGGTCAAAGAGGAAATTAAAGAAGAAATCAGACAGTTCCTTCAATTCAATGACAATGACAATACAACATATCAGAATCTATGGGACACAATGAAAGCAGTCTTACGAGGGAAATTCATAGCAGTGAATATGCATATTAGGAAAACAGAATGAGCCCAATTAAGCAACCTGATGCTGAACCTCAAGCTTCTAGAAAAAGAAGAGCAGGACAACCCCAAAGCTCATACAAGGGAAGAAATTATAAAGATCAGAGGAGAAATCAATGCAATGGAGACTAAGAGAATGATACAAAAAATCAATGAAGCCAAGAGTTGGTTCTTTGAAAGAATCAACAAAATTGATAAACCTTTAGTCAACCTTGTCAGAAAAAAGAAAGAAAAGGCCCAAATCCATGCAATTAGGAAGGAAAAGGGTGAAATTACAACAGACCCAGCAGAAATCCAGAGGATCATCAATACCTACTTCCAGAACCTATACGCCAATAAGATGGACAACACAGAAGAAATGGACAGATTCCTAGATACATATGAATTACCAAAGTTGAACGAAGAAGACTTAAAATTCTAAACAACCCAATATCAACCAATGAAATGGAAAACGTAATTAAAAACTTATCAACGAAGAAAAGCCCAGGCCCTGATGGCTTCACTGCTGAATTCTACAAGACATTTAGAGAGGAACTGCTGCCACTACTGTTTAAACTCTTCAATGAAATTGAAAGGGAAGGAATACTCCCAAATTCATTCCTGGAAGCAAGCATCACCTTGATCCCCAAAGCAGAGAAAGACCCAACTGAAAAAGAGAACTATAGGCCAATCTCACTAATGAACAAAGATGCAAAAATCCTTAATAAGATACTGGCAAACAGAATGCAGAAGATCATCAAGAAGATCATACACCCTGATCAACTGGGATTCATCCCAGGGATGCAGGGATGGTTCAATATACGAAAATCAATTAATGTAATACACTATATCAATAGAGCCAAGGACAAAAACCATATGATTATCTCCATAGACGCAGAAAAAGCATTTGACAAAATCCAACATGCATTTATGATAAAAACCCTACAAAAAATTGGAATAGATGGTCTCTACTTCAAACTGATAGAAGCCATCTATGAAAAACCAACAGGCAGTGTCATACTAAATGGTCAAAAACTGAAATCCTTCACACTAAAATCAGGAACAAGACTAGTATGTCCACTGTCACCACTCTTGTTCAATATAGTTCTGGAAACATTAGCCACGGCAATTAGACAAGAGAAAGAAATAAAAGGATAAAGATAGGAAAGGAAGAAGTCAAATTGTCATTATTTGCAGATGACATGATACTCTATATAGAAGACCCCAAGAACTCCACCAAAAGTCTTCTAGACTTAATAACCAAATTCAGTCAAGTAGCTGGTTACAAGGTCAACACACAAAAATCAATAGCTTTCCTCTGCACAAATGACAGACTCACTGAGAGAGAAATAGGGCAAATAATTCCTTTCACAATAGCATCCAAAAAACTGAAATACCTAGGAATCATCCTAACAAAAGAAATCAAAGGCCTCTTCTCTGAAAACTATGGCACTCTGAAAAGAGAGATTGAAGATGATCTCAGAAAATGGACAGACATCGCCTGCTCCTGGGTAGGAAGGATTAATATAGTGAAAATGGCTATACTTCCAAAACTGCTATAGAGATTTAATGCAATTCCAATTGAGATCCCAGCAGCATACTTCATAGACCTCGAGAAAAAAATCCAAAAATTCCTTTGGAAAAAGAAGAGACCCAGAATAGCAAAAGCAATTCTAGGTAACAGAGACATGGCAGGGGGTATCACCATCCCAAACCTGCAACTCTACTACAAAGCTACTGTGATAAAAACAGCATGGTACTGGCAAAGAAACAGACTTGAGGACCAGTGGAACAGATTAGAAGATGCAGAAACAACGCCAGGCACATTCAGGCATCTCATCTTCGACAAAGGAGCCAAACACCCTCACTGGAGGAAAGATAGCCTCTTTAAGAAATGGTGCTGGAAAAATTGGGCTTTGACTTGCCAAAGATTAAAACTAGACCTGTATCTCTCACCATGCACTAAACTAAAATCAAAATGGATTAAAGATCTAAATATTAAAATAGAAACTCTGAACCAGTTGGAACAGAGGTTAGGTAGAACGCTTGAATACATCGGTGTAGGAAAAGATTTTATGAACAAAGCCTCAGTTGCCCGTGAACTACCACAAACAATCAACAAATGGGATCTCTTCTTTTTAAAAAGCTTCTGCACAGCAAGAGAAACCACCAGCAGTGTGAAGAGACAACCCACAATGTGGGAAAAAATCTTCACCTGCTCTTCCTCAGACAAAGGTCTACTATCTCGAACCTATAAAGAACTTAAAAAGATCAGACCTCCCAAATTGAAAGACCCAATCCAAAAATGGGCATCTGAAATGAACAGACATTTCTCAGACAAAGAAGTAGAAATAGCAAATAAATACATGAAAAAATGTTCAACATCACTGGTCATTCGAGAGATGCAAATGAAAACAATGCTGACATTCCACTTCACTCCAGAAAGAATGGCTGCTATCATGAAATCAACCAATAACAAATGCTGGCGGGGCTGTGGGGAAAGAAGAACCCTGCTCCACTGCTGGTGGGAGTGTAGACTGGTACAAGCACTGTGGAAATCAGTATGGAGATACCTCAAAGAACTAGGACTGGAAATCCCATTTGACCCTGCTATTCCCCTGCTGTATATCTCCCCCAAAGAATTAAAAGAATCATACCACAGTGATATATGTGCACCCATGTTCATAACAGCGCAGTTTGTAATAGCTAAAACTTGGAAACAGCCCAAATGCCCATCAACTGGAGACTGGATAGAGAAAATGTGTTTTTTTTTATAAAATGGAGTACTACTCAGCCATAAAAAACGAGAAATTAGAGACATTTATAGCTAAGTGGATGCACATTGAGGCAATACTCTTAAGTGAAATAAATAGGACACAGATGTGTAAATATCGAATAGTTTCTCTGGTGTGAGAAACTGAAAGTGTAAATAAGGACTAAGTGTATAATAGGTCATGTGAAATAGGAAGAAAAGGGGCAATGGGGAAGGAAGTTGGAGGGCTAAGGGAAAGGATAGAAGGGAATGGGATTAATACGAGAAAATGGAAAAATAGGAACAAAATTTTTATAAATAGGGAGGGCTGGAGGGGTTGGAGGGCTGGGCAAGGGTGAAAAACAAGAACCAAGAGAGACTATGTAAAGGTGCAAATTTCCAATGATGAATGTCATTATATTGTATACCTAAAATGTACCAATGATTAGAATGAATAATTCGTAATGCAAAATACGAAGAAAAGGTCCAAAAGGGCAGGGGTAGTGGGAGCAGCAGGGGAAAGGAAAGAAGGGAAAGGAAAAAATGCTGAGAAATGGAAAAAATGGAAATAAAGTCTTTGTAAATAGGGAAGGGTGGAGGGCATGAAGGGAGGGCTAGGAATGGGGAAAAAATAAGAACCAAGGTGCATTATATAAAGGTACAATTCCCAATGAGAAATGTAATTGTGTTGTATACCTACAATGTACCAATAAAAGAATTTAATACAAAAAAAAAAAAAGGGTAACTAGAATGAGCTCATAAATTCTAAATGAATTAATAATAAATCTCTTCTCATACCATCTGAAATTAAAGATATAGCCTTTAGTGCAAATAATGTTTATATTTTTATATTAACATTATATAATGCAAATACAAGGAAGAATTTTTAGTTTGACTCTTAGGTTCTAATATAACAAATTATCCAACAGCTTTAATGCAAGAAATTATCCAAAAGATTTACCTACGTAAAATGCAACCTTAATTTGGCAGAGAATGTTCAAAGTAAGATAAGTTTGTTCCACTTTGCCTGGGATGTTTCTGCTTTTAACGCGGAAAGTCTTGTGTGAGGGAAATTCTTCAGTACCTTACAAAACCTTCAAAGTTGGATAATCTAAAGTAGCCCTCAAATTTATAGTTCCTTAGGCTCTTTATCCATTTATGATCTGAATATTAAAAATAACAAGTAGGTGTGTTTGGTTAGAAAGGAATATGTCTAGCAGCCATAAAAAACCTTTTAAAGAGTATATCTAATATCATCAGCTGTATTTATAATGTCCTCCATCTATTCCTTCTTACACAAATATTAACTGAGTATGTACTCAGTACCTGGTGCCATTCTGGGGGCTAATTCTTTTTTTGAGACGAAATTACAGAAATTTTCTATTAGAGGTACTTTCAAGTTCTGAAAGAGTCAGATACCTCTAGAGTAGCAGAAAAGATCATTTTCTAAAATTAACTTATTACCCTAAAATTTCTATATCGCCATGCAAGAAATGAACATAGATTAGAAATTTCAGGGATAGCTGGAGAGAGAAGAAAATTCCTTACTGGTTAACTTTTATTCAAACTTTTCTAACTGTGTAACCTGTTTATTCACCAATTTTAGAAAATTCTTCAAATTGTGAGTGAAAAATATTCAGGCTCAACATACTAGATTTAAAGAATTAAAACAAAAAGAATGTTTGGAGGAATCTGCAATAATCCTAATATGATTGTTGTTTCAGAATGGAAAAAATACAAACACTGGTTCTTCTACATTTTTGTCCTTAAGAGAAAACATTGTATGCTTCTGATATTTTTAATAATACAACTGAGAAGCTTTACCTAAGTTTAATGCTTCTTTAATCTTACTACTATCCTTTCCTTAATTTCTGATGATGTTTAAGACAGTGGTGATGACTTGACACGTTAAAAACTGTAATCAAGTCTCAGGGGTTATAATCACTGACAAGGTCAGGACACATTGGTTCTTAAAGTAGAAAGGAATACAGATAATTACTATTTCCTTCAGTCACATTCATGCATATAAAGAATAGTGCCATCATCACATTCTTTCATAAATGCAAAGTGTAATATTCTACAATTCTATTAATTTCCTTCTGGTATTATTAGTCAAAAACACACTCTTGCAAAAGGGCTCATATCTCTAAGATCAAGTTCAATGTGGTGTGGTATTAACACTGACAAATTTCCCATCAAATCATTGCATGAGTTTTAAAATCTCACTAATTTAACTTGAATTACCATCAGGTAATAATAAGCTCAAGAGCAATGTCTGTTTATAATCAACTAAAATACATGAAAAATTATTGAAAGAAAGGAAAATGATATTTGAAGTCTGAATTTTGCCTTGTATCCTCTAGGCAACAGAAGGTGAAGCACTAAAATAAATGTCCTTGTGTCTCTAGCATAATGCTTATTTTAAAGCATTCTTACAAGGCTAAGTTTTTAAAAGTGAATCATAAATACTACTGACAAACAATGGGTTGTACTGAAGAATTTATGATGACAAGGTTGATGACTGAACTGTAAAACAAATGAGGACATTTTAACATTTTCCGTGTTTGCCTGCTTTAATTCATTTCTTACAGATTGTACCTAGAATGGACACAGTAATCCTTCTGGTTCAACCTTAAAATAAAGTCATCCTGAGTTTTCAGAAAATAATAGGAGCATTACAATAGTCATCATGTAATTCATATTCCAAACAATTTGCTTTCTCATCTTGCCTGGACACCCTACAGTGGTTCCCATTATCTTTCTGTTTCAATTCATGCTGTTCCTATTATGGAAGCTAGTGCACATCTAACTTTTTCATCTGGCATAGACCCCAACACATAAAACACATTTGCCCCATCTACAGAGGACTGTTGAACATTCTGCTGAAGGCAAATTAAAACCCAGAGGGAAACTAGACAACTTGAAAAAACATGTATTTTTCTCTTAATTCTTAAATAAAGTCTATCCAAATAAGGCTTGAGGTACATGGGGAAAAAAAAAACCTAGACTGTCTCTGTGTCCTTTTATCAATATGCATCCTACCCCTTGTCTATTGATTTCTTTGGCCTTTGTAAATCAGGGGGTTTGAAGATAAGAAAGCAAAAAGAGGAAGAACAAAGAGAAGGAGAAAAGGAAGGGAAGGGAATAGGAAGAAAGGAGAATCTATGATTCTCTAA
This sequence comes from Heterocephalus glaber, assembly GCF_053883595.1. Taxonomy (NCBI): domain Eukaryota; kingdom Metazoa; phylum Chordata; class Mammalia; order Rodentia; family Bathyergidae; genus Heterocephalus; species Heterocephalus glaber. Next base: position 21,910,770 of record NW_028258384.1, on the reverse strand, counting down.
ATCAACATGTTCCTGGTATATATAAGTATGATAATACTTGTATTGCTCACTAGGATAAATAGCAACTAGCTAGATAACATGGACTGGCTAAAACTTTGAGAATCTTGGTTCTAGACCTCAGTTCTATATAATTTAGAAAGAAAGAAGATAAACCCCACAGAAGCAAATATAATTGAAATGTTTATCTCTTTTGTGGGGATCAGAAACAAATATAAATTTGATTTATTTACATAAGTAAAAAGGAATTGAAAATAAGCAAGGTATATTTTATTCATGTACCAATTTCCTAAAATGAATATAACTATTCTATAATATAAACATGATTTTTAAAAAATCACATGGAGAAACAGGACAGACATGTTAGAAAGCATTAACTATTAGCTTAATAAATATGTGTACCTGCTTTTATCAAGTTTTTAATATAATATCCATAATATAAAAAAATGGTTGAATAGAACCCACATTCTTCTGAGGTAACTAGAATCTTTCATCAGTTACTGCAACAGGCACTCTGCATGCATCTCTCATTTGATTTTCACAAAGGAGAGATTTTATGTACAGATCTTATGGTGATGGATGAGGGTAGCATCATCTAGCAGGGATGGTGAACCTTTTAGATCTTTCAATGATACAATTAGCTCACTGTGACATGCACACCATAGGTTTGCCATCTAAGGGCAGAACTGAAATTTTAACCTAGATTTCTCTTATTCCCAAAATATGTTCATTCTGTTGAAGCTGTGGGTTGTTTTAAAACTTAAAGGGATACTTTCTTTTTACAAACTCTTACAATAAAACCAAGTTTATAAAACAGATGAAAGTAAAGCTGCTGTGTTTGAGGATGTGTGTAGGAGGATGGGGGGGCAGATTCCCATCTCATCAGCAGCCTCTGATGCACCATGATGAAAATCCTTTGGGCTTCTTGGAGCGCACTTTGAAAAATGATTACATCATATCATGAAACCTTAAATTCACTCCCACTCACGTGTTAATCTCTAATAAAAACAGAAGTTAAAAAACAGCTGTATGTGTTATACAGCATGTCTTACATTACTTGTTTTATCATTCTTAGCAGGTCTTTAAGGGAAGAGGGAAGAAGGATAAGCATCTAATAAAAAGGAGAATGATAAAACAGCATCCAGCCCTATATGTAAGGCATGTTTCCATGAAAAGGGTAGAGTATTTTTTCTCATCATCCCTTCCTCCCTTTCTACATGTCTGAAGGAAGGAAATGCTAAAAATGTTGACCATTTCTGCTTCAAAGGATTGTTTCTCAGCAACAAAACCAAGCTTGCCTTCCAGTGACATGGGTCACTACTTATATTCATACAACATGTTAACTTGAAAATAGCCTGAACAAAAGTATTTATGACTTTTTAAATTTGGGCAAACTGAATGACTTATTTAAATATTTCTCTAAATTCTCTAACATCTTTTGTCTAATTTTATTTTTTCCCACATAAATTTAAAGGCAGAAGGAAAATTATATAAATATATAAATATATATATACACAAATATATATAGTATACAAATATATATATATACATACACATACCATAGACTGCTAGTCAGGCAAAAAAAAAGATAAGTCACAGCACAAGGATAGACCCTTATCTTTAACTCACTGTGGAGAAACACTGTGACTTCTATTAAAAGTATTTTATCAGTGGTTTTGACAAATAGCTATCAGCATTTGCTAATTTCTGATTGAATATAACACTATAGATTTTCCAAAATATTGTATTTTGACATGATAACCTTGCTGAAGAAAATATACTGTCAAAAGTTTTACTTCCACTTTTATGGAGATATATATAGCCAACCTCCCCATCAAGGCCTTAAGAATAAATGAGATGCAGTGTTGTTCAACTTGGACTTTTGTGTATCTACCTTCACTGCATCCTAAAAGCAGCTTTATAAAATGGTAAATCCTTATCTCAACACCATGATTTTCCACACTGATCACAGAACGTAAAAATTATCCTTCCAAAGTGTATGAACCAACATATATTCTAAATGAATCTTAACTGGTTTAGGGTGATAGAAAATCAAAAAAGAATATAATAAACAAGGAGAAAATTAGACAAAAAAATTGAAATTGTATTTTCAAATCATATTATATAAAAGACACAACTAACATGCTGTACTTCTTAAATGAAGATGACCATAATAATCAAATATTAATCAGTGTAACAGGAGAACTTGATTATTTTTGTCAGCAACATGGATAGGTCTACAATTAATCATGCTCATGTTATTATCTAGTGTCTACATGTGGACACTGGTATATAGCAACAAAACAGTTGCCTGCAATTAAAGTTCGGTAAACTAACTATAAAGCTAAAAAGCTCAAAAAAATATCCAACTAGTAGCCTTGGCATCACCATTATTTCAGTTAATGGTAACTATATTCTTACCATTGCTTAGGTCAAAAGATTTGGAAGTTTTCCTTGACATTTTCCCTCTCATATCCCACACATCTAGTATCATATTAAAATTCTATCCATTCTACTTTAAAAAAATATATAAAGAACCATTAGAAATTCTAGTTTTTGTTGATCAAAAGTGGCCAAATATTGGTACTTTCATATGCTTCAAAATAATATACCTAGGTATCCAATTACTTTTCACTATTTGTACTAATGCTATGATCTAACCACTATTACTTCTAGCCAAGTTATTGGAATAGCCTTTTAGATTATCACAATAACTTGCTCTCTTGTCTCCTTGCTTCTAGCCTGCCACACTTATCAGCTTCTTCCAAAAACAATATTCAGAGTAGTTTTGTTAATACCTAAGTCAGTGCATGTATCTCCCCTGCTAAAAACTTCTGAATGGCTTCTTATTTTTCTTTAAATAAAAGCTCAGGTTATGATCTATACAGTCCTTCACATTTAGGTGTTCAACTCTTTCCTCTTCTTAGGATGTTTTTGATCTTATCTTCTACTTCTGTCCCCCTCATTCTGTCTGCTCCAGAAAGCTAGATTCATTACTTTTCCTGGAATACACTAAGCATGCTTTTTGCCTCAGGATCTTTGCATTTGCTCCTCCCTCTACTTGGAATGGTCTTTCCCTATATATCTGCATGACTTAAATTTGGAACATTATTCAGGAGTTACTACATCAATGTTTGCCCTGATTACCCTGCCTCAAATATCAATAAATCCCTAATTCCATCTTCTTCTCTTTATTTCCCCTTATGGCATTTATCACCTTCTAATGTCCTTTGCACTTTCTTTTCTTCCCCCTTTTTAATGGTGCTTGGGATCCCACACAGGGCCTAGTTTATGCTACAAAAGAGCTTTGTCACTGAGCTACACACTTGTAATTTCTTTGTCTGTTTTTCCTTAGTATAAAAGCTCCAGGAAGGCAGAAATTATTTTCTATTAGGTATACTATGGTTGCTCCCAGAGAATAATGTCTAGTATATCAGAGGACATTAGATCAATTTTTGCTGAAGGAATAAATGAATCTTAAAAATGAATCGCACAACTCATGAGACTGAGGCAGAAGGACCTCAACTTCAAAGCCAGCCTGAGCAATGCAGCAAGATCCTGTTTAAAACAAAAATTAAAGGGTGTGTGTGTGGGGGGGTGTTTGCTGAGGACATAACTTAGCACTCCCTGGGCCCTGGGTTTAATCCCCAGGACCCTAAAAAGAAAAAAAGATGAAGCTCCTCAGTAGGTTTATTCACTCTTCATTCGATTCATGCTGATTCTTTGCTGGCAATGTTATCCCTTGGCAAATTGAGAGTTAGGAAATCTCATTTGTTTCACGAGTCAGTATGTGTTAAACCAGGAAGAGTTCAAGTAAACCAGTATAAGGCTTTCTTTAGATTTCTCTGTGGCATTCTTTAGGAATAATGAATCAAACCTTTATCTTTCCCTTTCATTTTTCCTCTACAGTAAAGTTATGACTGTCTGTCCAGTAACTTCCTTGTTATGTCAAAATCAGAACTGGCTGAGAAGTAGGTTGTGACTTCACCATACCCTGGACCCTGGGTTTCTTCATCAAAATGGCTCTATCTCTTAGGGACTCAAACAGATCCTTCACAACAGGAAATGAAATCTTAAACAGACCATTTAGTGTTTTGTATAACTGGTATTTAAAGCTGTTACCTATGAAAATGGTTGAGAACTGACCAGTATCTAAACATATCACTTTGTTCATAGGTATAAAAAAAACTTGCTTGGTAACATCCTGGCAGATATAAGGAGAGTAAGAGAAATAGTTTTCCTGAAATCTTATGCACAAAGCATTTTCTATTGCAACACAATAAAACCAGCCATTTTAGTTTTTTCCCCTTCCTTGCTGGGTAGTGAACCCAGGGCCTCATGCATGCTAGGTAAACAATCTACCACTGAGCTAAAAAATATCCATATTAAAAGTATAACTACAGTTCCTGTAGTTTCTTCTATGGCAAAGTTAACTTATTGTTAAAGCCAATGGATCATCAGGAGATACTTGTTATGGTAAGTACTTGATTATTATTTAAGCCTTGAGAGTGTATCAAAGTGTAAAAGTGTAAAAGAAGCAAAAATTGAGGCAAGCCACTGATAAAAGAAAATTTTGAAGAAAAAATTTGCTGGCAGAGGCTTTTTAACACAGAAGACACTGTGGTCTATAAAGAAGTGGGGGGGGCTGGGGATTTAGCTCAGTGATTTCGCTGCCTGCTGCGCAAGCACAAGGACCTGAGTTCGATCCCAGGTACCAAAAAAAAAAAAAAAAAAAAAAAGGATGGGGAAAATGAAGCAACCAAGCAAACCAGACTGGCAGGATTTGAGCATTAGAGAAGTTCTTCCACTTCAATTACCAGGAACCTGAACAAGCACAGTGTGAGAAGCCTTCTGATCTTGCCTTCGACCTTGAAGTAAAGCAAGGTAATGCTTTCTTATAGCTAAAAGTATGTGTTAATTAAATTTACATAACTAGTGCTTGCATTTTTTTCAGACTGAGTCCAAAATCTGTAAAAGTTTAGTAAATAATATGAAAAAATAAAGAGAACCTTTACAAGATGTCAAAGTCTCTTCAAGCAAACACTATTGTGTATAAATCACATTTATATATGGTCTTTCTCCAATCAACTGAAAAATCTCTTAACAAAAAAAGGCTTCTCTTTGTAATGAAGAGCAGGGCTATTTCCAAGAGCAAGACAAATAGTTTGTCAAATGAAACAAAAGGCTTAAACCTTAAAGGCAAGTGAACGCTCCAAGCTTTTACATAAATGCTCGTTTTGCTTTCTTTTTTAAAATATATAGTGAGCTGTGACTATTTCTGTTTTATGGGAATAAAATTTTAGCTCCACATGGCAGAGGTACTGTAACTGCCAAGATCATCTTAGCAACTGACAGTGGCTTTTTCTTCAAGTTAGCCCTTACACAGTGGGGTCTGGCCTCAAAACTTTATTTATACATATAAAAGCTTCTTTAGTCACTTAAGACCCTGATGGAATGTGGTCTCAAGGGAGAATTTCGACCTTATCTTGCACTACCCCATTCACAATTCATTATCTACCCAATAATCCAACTAACTGTAACAGCTCACTACTCCTTAACTTTCAGATTTTCCTACTTCTCAGCCTTTTTAAATGTCACTTTGGTATATAAATTCTTTCTTATCTCCTCCATCCCTCCTTTAGATACAAAGCTGAAAGCCAGTTCCTTTGAGATAGAGGATAAAGTTCCAAAGGAAGTGTTTATCTATTGATTCCACGAAGCTAAATTGGATAAATATATATTTTTTTAAAAGACTCATGGGGAAATGGATTTCTAATTGTCGTCCTCTAAAAACAAGATAGAGTCATAATTACCAATATAAAAGAGAGTTTCTGTGCACGTGGAAGAGCAGAAGTAATAAACTAATTGCAGGGGAATGGAGAAAATGTTACTGTTCCAGGATACCTGGCACTGACTCTACTTTCACTTGTCACAATAATACTGAATTTGGTTCAAATATAAAGAATGCCAAATGTTTATAAACAATATATTCAATAAGAATGTGTACCAATTGTGGAAATTCTTCCAGAATGGTTAATGATAGGTCTCTGTCTGAAAGAGAACAGTGGCATGCACAATTTGCACTTTCCAGATCAAGTGAAAGCTTACTGTACAGAGGAGCAAGCTAACGGGGTTTGAACCCAGGGCCTTTGCAGAATGTAGTATCAGTCCTTTTCATTTTTGAGACATGGTCTCACTAAGTTGCTAAATTGCCCAGGCTAGACTTGACTACACTCCCCTGCCTAAGCCTTCCAGAGTGCTGGGATTACATGCGCCACTATGCCCAGTTGGTTTATTAAACTAATTAAAATTTTTCTAACCTGAGAAAGGAGCGAGTGAAGGGTGTGAGGGTGTGTGTGTGTGTGTGTGTGTGTGTGTGTGTGTGTGTGTGTAGGGTTGGGGTGGGGTTGAGCTTACTGGCAATCTATTTCTGATCAGAATTGTCTTCAATGACACTTTGTTAGAACACTATAAATTAATTATAGTGGGTACACATCCAGTTTTCTTTCTTCATATCTTTTATTTAACCTTGTTCTATTTATTTTATAGAGAAACTTTTCTGGGTACAGACAGAAATATTAAAATGCCACTGGGTTCTAATAAGTAGCTCCTGGTAAGAAAAACATTCCAGCACCACTAGTTGAATGGCAACCCTCCACCTCGTCTCCCTTTCTTTGGCTGTTTTCAGCCTGGGATCTCTTAGCTGCTACTCTTGGCTATGGCTCTTGGACTAGGGTAATGTTCTCTCACTTTCTACATGTTCATTTTCACCTCTGTATAGTCCTTTACTTATTCCAATTTTCTGCCATGTTGTATTGCCGACATTGATATTTCCCCTTGCAAGTGTGTACATCATCTTTACAATGCAAAATAAACACAACTATAAGACCTTTCTTATAATAAAACTGCAATTCATATTAATTGATACACCAAAAAAATAATCCTACTCCATTGGTAGCAAAATACTCATTTTATAACATTGCAATATATAACTATAGCAGCATATAGGATGCAATTTCTGAAAAGATAACTTCATGTCATGTTTCTATGTAACAGCATCCTTTATTAAAAACAGCTATAATAAACAAAAATCGTAGTGACAGCAGAAATCATGCTATCAACAAACCCATCAAAATGAAATCAAACATCATGAGATGAACACCATCACAGATATATGTACAAGTGCTTTTCCCATATGGAATTCTCCGCTACTTCATTTAAAAACTATAGAACAAGGGCAACTGTTTCTGGCAATATATCTATCTGGGATGTTTTCAGAGTTTATGCTGTTTTCAGTAATGGTTCAGAGAGGGTTTTTAATGTTACAACATGAGGTTTTTTCATGAGCACAGCTTTACCGCAGTCCCAAGTTCTTTTTTTTTTTTTTTGGTACTGGGGATCGAACGCAGTCCCAAGTTCTTAAAACTGCTGTTATAGTTGTTCCAGTTTGGCCCAATCATTTATTTTCAGATCCACTAATTCTGTTGTTAAGTAACTTAGAATAATTTAAGTGACACAGCAAATAAAATATTTACAAGCTGACAATACTTGGACAGTGTTTATGTTACATTGGTAAAACTGGATTATGATGTGAAAGTCACATCCGGTTTATTAATTAAAAATCAAGGTGGCATTCATGCATAGCTTTATGCTATTCTAAAGCCCTTAGTATCATATAATCCATATTGTTTATTTATATAGTACTCCTTTATATATCATAAACCAAGGTTACTGCCTATCCATCTTTTTTTTTTTTTTTTTTTTTTTTTTTTTGGTACCGGGGATCGAACTCAGGTCCTTGCACTTGCGCAGCAGGCGGCGAAACCACTGAGATAAATCCCTGGCCCCCAATTTTTTGTTTTTTTTGGTACCGGGGATCAAACTTGGACCTTGGGCTTTCGAGGCAGATGGCGGAACCATTGAGCTAAATCCCAGGCTGCCTCTCCATCTTTTAAAGTAATCCTATTTGATCTTTCCTGTCTGAAAATTTAAATGGGGATTTCCTATAGGAAGCTTTGATAATAAGGTCTACAGGAATCTTACAAGTAACATTTTTATTAATTTTGTCAAGTGCCCACTTCGCCTATACTTAAACATATGACAATAGGTATACCACCTTTTCCTAGACCATGTACCATGCTTGACTTATTAAAAAAAAAATTATCACAAAATCACACTCACACACACACACACTGTGGCTAAAATAACTAGGGAAATATTTTAACATATATTTTCTTAGAGATTTGTATTAAAAGTAACATATTAAAAGTCATGAACAATTCTTTTATAATTGTCTTTGCTTAACCCAGGATAGCCACAACTTATTTGCCACAGAGAATTCCCCTGGTTACCAACATACTTTTGAAAAAGTTATTTTAACATCCTATGCTTAGAACAATATTCTGTAGAATACAGTTTGGGACCAAGCACTAAACTCAATAAATAAATAATATCTGCCATGTACAATTTAACATAATTTCAACATCTCAAAACAGCAACCTATCATAAATAAACTTGCTGAGTAGTATAGAACTAATAAACAGAGAACATTAGGAATTTGCAGGATTCTCTGTATACACAAATTATAGTACACAAAAACTACATTTGGGTGTCACAAGTTGGGTGATCTAGTATTTGTATGGAGATGAAAATCAAAGGCAATTGGGAAACTGACCATAATCCATTGGCTACTAATGCAAATTATTTCTTTTTACTGATCAAAGACATGCAAATCTGAAAATAAAAAAGATAAAGTCAAGTACTAAGAGTGTCAAGAGGACAAAAACAAAATTGTACTGTGAACTTAATTAAGCAAGTTCTCCTCATATCATTTGGTTATACAAGGGACATCTCAGAATGATTTTTAATACCTGGTCTTATAGTGAGCACATACATCAGAAATCAGAGCTGAATTTAATGGATATATAGGAAAAAGTTTTTTCCCACTTGGCCTCACTGACTCCAAGAGGATGAATAAAGTGAGTTTGGAAATACTTTTATAAAAGGTTTAATAGGTATCTAACATACTGATTGAGACATACAGTTGATGGTGTTATGCTGAGCCCCACTTATCTTAACAAATCAAATCAGCTAAGCCATATTACTCAAAGAGCCAAATCACCAAGAGGTAAAGGGCTGGTTGGTGCAAGAATGCAAATCAATTGCCACTTATATGAGAGGCAAGTCATTCATAACTAGTACTGCTCAGGTCACAGAAGATTTTCTTCAAAAGATGAAGTGCAGGTTTTTCTTTTATTTCTTCATTTTTGTTCCACAAATGCTTGGGTTTGAAATTTTAATATCAGCAAAAATATAACTGGTCCAGCATAGTCTGGGACACATAGTGTCCTATATATAGTAATAATACTATCTTAGCAAAAACTTTAATGTACCTTTAATTTTGCTAACATACTTTGTGTTTATCCTCTAAAAGTGAATCATTTTAAATTGAGTCACAGGTGGGAGTAAATGATCAACAACTATCTGGTATTACTTTATAGGTCTCAGTATCCTGCCTCTAGACATTTTGAATATTTTACTTTTTTACTGTCATTATTAAACAATTTACAATTTAAGGTATCTTATGTAACTTAAGGTACTATATAAACATATTTGTAGTTAAAGTGTCACCAAAAATTTAAATATAATGTGCTATACATTGACACTTTAAGCTATTTGTATCCTTCATAGCACATAGCACATACAACTCATGCCAAATTACATATACAGACATCTCCAAGTATCTGTGGAGCACTGGTTCCAGGACCCTCACCCCCATAGATATCAAAGTATGTAGACGTTCAATTTTCCTATTTAAAATTGCATAGTACTTGCATATAACCTACATATATACTTCCATATATATTAAACCATCTCTAGATTATTTATAATACCTAATATGGTATAAGTGCTAAGTTTACAGCTGTTGTATTACTTAGAAAATAATGATGAGGAAAAAAGACCATACATGTTCAGTACACAGATTTTTTGTGAATATTTTTTTTCCACAGTTGGTTGAATCTATAGATGTGGAACTCACACGCATGAAAAGTCAACTATATATATCTTAGCTCCATAAGAATCAAATATATGCATCAAACTTATACAAAAGCTTCTAACTTATTTAAATTTTCACACTTGTTATGTTATCAATAAATCAGGAGTTTCCCACGGGATTTAGCTCAGTGGTGCCACACCTGCCTCACAAGCACAAGGTCCTGAGTTCAATCCCCTCCGTACCTAAATAAATAAATAAATAAATAAATAAGGAACCATACTTGACAGTTTTTAAAAAATAAGCTAAATTATTTTGAACTTTGAACTTGGTAGGTTATAGGAGTTAGGTTCTGGTAAAGTCGGAATGCTTTATTAAATGATTCTTAACATATAACTACTTACCACATAATTATTACAAGACTGTATTTTATTACAATGGTATGCATCCTATATCAAAATATGAAAAATATTTTTGGCAATAACAAAAGATATGAGAATTGGCATTTTTAATTTGATCTCACAATAGGACTAAGGAAAGGCAAATTTTCTAAAACTTGGAGGATAAGATTTCTTATTCATATTTCTAAATATCAGTCTTGATTACTCACTTAATAGTTTTGTTTTCTTCAGAAACCCAAATGACAAGAGGTTTGACTAATATGATTTTTAGTGATATATTCTGGAAAGTGATCACTGGCCAACTAGAAAAGGAATTAAAACGGCATTGAAATCTTTTAACCGCAGGTCATTCTTAATCACAGTTTGTTACCAAATTTGAATTGATACTCTGCCATTAAATCTATTATCCTGTATTTTATGAACTATTAACTACTCTAAAAAGCTATACCATATATACAACATAGAGAATTACATAATCTAGGAAGAGAAGTGTACAACTTATTCCATAAATTTTTACAGGGAAAATCTGAAATTTTTCAAGTTTCTATAGTTCTAAAAGAAAGAACAATAAACAAATTTCTACTAGTATTTGAACAAAAAGAAAATTGCCATGTCTTTTCCACTTGGAGTACAATTTAGTCTTGATATTTGATTTTGAACTAATTTCAAATGTATGACACAT